>NW_027142401.1:2425925-2721463 GCF_026170545.1 Melanerpes formicivorus | reverse complement strand
AAAATGTATTTAAATGATGCAGAAATATTTGTGAGTATTTGTGAGAAGAAATCTTTCCAAAGATATTTTCCATGGCTAAGAAGAATACTGGGAGCATTATAACTTAAGAGATAGCATAGAAACAAAGTGTCAGGATGAAATCCAATTGGTGATTTAGCTAGGTTAGTGTTTTGTTAATTACACAGAAAGACATTTCAGCTAAATGTTTTAGGAAACCTTGAGAAACTCAGAAGGAAGTCATTAATGGTGTGCAGCATTTGTTATTTATAATGGCTATTGTTATTTGCGCCTTTTTCTGTAGCAAATTGCTGCTTAGGAACGTCTGATGATAAGCACAAAAGAAGTAAGCACCTTCTAGATATCTGGGAGCCTAGGCAGGGCAAGTGAAGAATGGATACTTTGCTTGTCTTTTCTTTTGGACAGCAGGGCCCTAGGACTAGAAAGCAACAACAGCATCAGCAGTCCACGACTTTCCAGCCTCTCTCTGTCTCTTTCATTCAGGAGGGCTAAATGAGTGAAAAGTTCCTATCTCATTGTCCCCCATGCTTCTGGAACTGGGGGCTCTCAAACCACGACTCAGACCAGCAATGTGCACATTTCTCACGTCCTTTTCTTAATTGCCTTCGTTCTTCCATTGTCGCTTTCTTCACACCACTTGGAAGTGCAAAGCAAGCAACCTCACCAGTTGCACCGACCCAAAAATCAATGGGCTGTTGTTGCTTGTAGAACACAAAATCTGCACGTATATATTTTACTACAAGCTTCTTTTTCAGACTTCTTCCCCAGCATCCCTCATTAAACAGCAGAACTGCCAGGTCTGTCTCCCTTCAGGGAAAAAGCACTGCTTTGCATAAAATTTAAGAATCGATGTTACAGCACCTTCCCTGCAAGGAAATCTTCACACACTTTGAAACTGCTCTACTCTTCACGCTCATGTTAAATCACCATGCTGTGTGTAGAAAGCATTTGTGTACAGGGAAAGAGGGCACAGGAGAAGTGTAAATACTTACACCATCATCTCAGATTGTTAAGGAAGCCCTGTTTGGCTTCTAATAAGAATCACAGATAAATTGCATTCACTTACTAAGAGATCTAGATCCTCTGTAATTCCATAGTGTTAAGGGGGAAACCTTATCAGCATTATTGGCTTCCTGATCATCATTACACCTGAGCAATAAAAAACCGACAACAAACCAGCAGCTAGAATATTCCACCTTTACCTCTCTCCTAATTTCCACCCTTGTTCTGGTTTGGGGGCTTTGTTTTGGGTTTTGTTTTGTTTAAAATGAATATCTTATTAATTTTTAATGGTACATTTATCATCCTATTTATTAATTTGGATGATCTACCATTTGAAAGGGAACGTCAGGAGCACCATTACTGATTGCACTGCACCTGACTTATGCAAAGCCAAGCATTTTTTTCCCCTGCCATACTCTTTCTCTTGAGAATCCTTCACACAAATACAGAAAGCTATTAATAAATAAACAATTAGCCATAAATCCCCATTAAGGTCTTCAGAAGTCAATAATTTTGGAAATCAATTATGGAAGATTTTTCTCCCCTTCAATTTTTATTGACTTCTTGGGCAGCAGAATGCTGTTTTATCTATTGAAAACTGAAATGTAAATAAATATTTGAATAGGTCAATGCACTGCTCTAGACAAGCTGGGCTATATGCAACATTGTTTCCTAAAATCATAATTTCATGCAATGGTTTCTGTGTCAAGAATATTACTGTCACAAAATTACGTGCTTTTTTTCTTGCTCCATGGCTTCACTATGGTTTGGTTAAGTGTGAGTGACAGAATCGTCATTCTTTCCCCTGTCTGTAAGAAAATCAAGTGGCATCCAAAGGCTTTCTCGTTTACTTAGATTGTTTTCTCCCCACAAAATCCATTATTTTAGATTCTATTGCCTAATAGTGGGCAGTGCGTAGGCAAACCACAGGAAGGGGAGCTGCATGTGGTCAGTACCCACTACCACATGGGCTGCCCAGGGAGGTGGTGGAGTCACCATCCCTGGAGAGGTTCATGAGGGGATTGGATGTGGCACTTGGTGCCATGGTCTAGTCATGAGGTCTGCGGTGACAGGTTGGACTTGATGATCTTTGAGGTCTCTTCCAACCTTGGTGATACTGTGATACTACTTAACAGGTTCTTTTCATTGTCTTCTATAGAGGCTGACACATCACATTCTTATCCTAATCACTCGTGTGGAGCAGCATGGTGCTACACTACTGTATTTCTACATACTACCAGAGAAATATTCACTTCATAGGAGTAAAAAACAAACCAAGCCAAAACAAAGGCATTTTTGAAGTAGATTTTGAGCAGAGCACATTGTACAAGAAAGGTTTTTCCTGTCCCATTGTACTCCTAAGCAAGGCACAAAAAGCTGTGCTTGTGAAAGATCACTAATCTGAAATCTACCATACAAACGAAGTTGTCCCACAATTTAGGTTGGATCAAATCATCCATTTCACACTCTGGAACAGGAATGACAGCTACCTGCCTTTTTCAAAGCCATGATACATTCCACTCTGCCAATATGGAGCTCCTGACTTCTAGAGACTGGAAAACCCCAAGAGTACAGAAAGATCCAACAGAGCGTGGGAGAGACACAGTGTGCAAATACATGGAATCCACTTCTCCTTCTAAAAATTAACTTTAAGGGAAAATTAGCCAGACAGTTCACATGATTTAGTTTAGAAAGGAAAAAACCTCTTTCAAGATAATTTATGTGGTTTTACCAATAAGACCTAAACACTTTGGAGAGAGCCTAGTTCAACATGGAGGAGGAAGTAGCAGATTGTTTTAGTTTGGTTTATTTATAATGAGCAAGTTTTCACTCTTGATCCAAAGCCCTGGCTGCCCTAGCCCAGCTTCACATAAGCCTTGGCTTCAACAGAGCAACCTGGCACCCCACAGAAGCCTGGCACCCACAGCACCCTGCACTCTTTGCTGGAGGCTCACAAGTATGCCCAGAGCATCTTGTGCAGCCAACAGAGACTACTGCTGTAACCCAGGCAATTTTGAATACCAGTTCCTATGGAGTTGCTGATGATAGCTCATCTCAGCACAGGCATCGTACTGATGAAGGGAGAGGAGGGTAGGTTTTTACGAACGATACCTCTTCTGTTGCTTGCTTGCTTGTTGAAATCAGTGAATGAAGCATTGGGAGCTGCTGAGAAGAGATTACACTTATCACAGGTGAACAAGAAGAGGGCTGCAAGGACAAGATACCAGAAAAGACTCCCAGGGACAAGGTCACGAAGGAGGCTTGCTTTTGATACCATCGTGTCTCCCTGTGCGCTTTCAGACAAGGCAGGCTTTTCTACTTCGAGGCACATTGGTTGTAGGAGTAAGGAGAGGGAAGAGAGTTGGAAGTAAGAAGATTTTCTTGATTGCTTTCTGCTAAGTAATTAGTATCGATATGTTTTTGTTTGAGATGCCTTAGGGATAACAGAGCTTTAGGAAATGGGAGGATTTCGGCTGCCTGTTTGCTTTACAGCTATAATTGAGAATTTCTTTTTCTAAGAGGGGGAAAAAAAAGGTGCTAAATGTGCCTCGGGAGAGGTGATGGAAAATATTATGACACTAGTCAAGATGATTGCAAACGCAGTAAGGCTGAAATGTGTTCAGCTGACCTAACTAAGCATGAATAATACATCACTTCATTTGACTACAATATTACTGGTCAAATTCCAAACATATCAAGGTGATTTCAATAACCAAGACGTGGTAGTATCAGATACTAACAGTTTAGATGCTAACAAGAAAAGTATGCTAAAATATTAAGTTTCTGAAGAAACAGTCCTAAGAATTGTATTTCAAAGCTGTCCTCCTTACAGGCAGAGTACCTTTCCTTCTCTAATAAAAACTTGTCAGGCACTGCAGATTTTTAACACCACAACAAGAAGAGTTTCCTCCCGATTAGGAGATTGCAACAAATTCTATGGAAGGAGTAAGGGGGACCTTCATTGTACCAAGAGATTACAGTTACAAGGGATCACAGCATTGATTATATTGACTGCTACGATTGAAAGCAGCCTTGTAAAGACATTTTTTCTTATTATAGAAATTGTGTTGTAATCTAATAGAAATAAAGAATATTCACTATCTACCTAGAAGTTGATTATAGGTTGCAATACTTTCAAGCCTAATTACAATTACTGGGCTGTACCCCCTTGTGTCCTTTCTCTCCTTGGACCTAAAGGAAGAGAAGAAAGCAGTGTGCTGGAAGGGATTGCCGGATCTTGCGGGTTGGAGAGGCTGAATTGGCTTTTGCTTTGTGTATGTATCAGAATCCTGGGCAAAGGCAAACAAATAAAGCTATGAAATAGCTCCTCTGTAAATCTGCTCTTCGTGCACATGTTCTCTTTTTTCACCAAAAGTATATGTAGCTCTTTGGTTCCAGTGTGAAGAGCGCAGGGCAGTCATTATTTTCCTAATAGGTGCTAATTGCTTTCAATAGACACCCAGTTCTGTTCTTTTGCCCAGTGGGATGAATCCACTATGTAGTCAGGTGAGACTAAATTAGAAGAATTCAGGCTGTTTGAGGTCACAATAAGTTAAAAACGTTAAGAACATTTACTCCTAAAACTTGGATTCTGAGCTAGGACTTTGAAATGGGTTCTGTATGCCTATGCCAAATACTTTACATCTAAATCACACATTAGAATACATATATGCATGAAAACAGTCAGTTGGGCAAACACTTTAAAAGGTGTTGCCAAATAAAAGCCCAAGTTCTTCTGCATCTATAAAACACAGGAAAAAGATCTTTTGTTGTCATCGGAAAAGGAGTTAATGGATTAGCATCAACACATTTAAATGCAAATCCAAATGTATTATTGTAAGGGAATTTTTGACATTATGTTGTACACTTCTTTTTTTTAAAGGTAATTTCTGCAATGAAAGATAACAGCCCAGATTTGGAAAAGGGGGGGAGGGGGGGAAGGGAAAGGCAAAACCTTGGGATTCTTAAGCCTTTGGTGTGATGAATGTGCTTTGGAATCCTTAACAACAGTAAACACACAGAACTATGGAATTTAGAATAGAATAAAGAATAGAATAAACCAAACCAGGTTGGAAGAGACCTTCAAGATCAACGCGTCCAGCCCATCAACCAATCCAACCCACCCAAACAGCTAACCCATGGCACCAAGCACCCCATCAAGTCTCCTCCTGAACACCTCCAATGACGGCGACTCCACCACCTCCCCGGGCAGCCCATTCCAATGGGCAATCACTCTCTCTGTGTAGAACTTCTTCCTAACATCCAACCTGAACCTCCCCTGGCACAGCCTGAGACCGTGTCCTCTTGTTCTGGTACTGGCTGCCTGGGAGAAGAGACCAACCTCTGCCTGTCTACAACCTCCCTTCAGGTAGTTGTAGAGAGCAATAAGGTCACCCCTGAGTCTCCTCTTCTCCAGGCTAAGCAGCCCCAGCTCCCTCAGTCTTTCCTCATAGGACTGTGTTCCAAACCCCTCACCAACTTTGTTGCCCTTCTCTGGACTCGTTCCAGCAAGTCAACCTCCTTCCTAAACTGAGGGGCCCAGAACTGGACACAGGACTCAAGGTGTGGCCTAACCAGTGCAGCGTACAGGGGGAGAATGACCTCCCTGCTCCTACTGGCCACACTGTTCCTGATGCAGGCCAGGATGCCATTGGCCCTCCTGGCTGCCTGGGCCATATATAATAATAATAAATCCATTGTTCCTGCACATGTCTGGGGGGGGGGGGGGGGTGTCCACCAAAACTGTTTGTGGCTCTTTAGCCTGTGTGAAGAATGCAGAACAGCCATCTTTTCATAATAGATGCTAATTGCATTAAGTAGACGTCCAGTTCTCTCCTTTTGCCCAGTAGTAGGAGTTCAGGGAAACAGCTCTATTCTTCCCTTTCTCTGATGATAGACTTTACAGATGGAAGTTAAGAGAATGACTCTATTGACTAGGAACAACTTCCATGCATGAACACTTATGGGAAGTGTCACAGTAAAGAACAACATAGATATTATTCCTAATTGGTGCCTGAAAGTAATTTTATCCAGGTATATTTCTTTCTTGGTGATTTTCTTAGTTCCCATTGCTTTTTCCTCGTTAATTTTTACACTCTCTTTTCCAATTGTATGATTAATTGTGGGGTTGTTCTATTGGCAAAGCTGAGAAAAGTCATAGAATGAAATTTTAACCTAGTTGATATAAATGGTAAAATGCCTATTGACTGTCCAAAGGCCACAGCTTCCCTGACTGGGTGTTGCAGAAACAAGTAGTGGCAGAGAACCTTGTGCAGATTTGCTGTGCTGACAAACCAAAGTTTAAAAAGAGCCAGGGGAGAGATTCCTTTCAGGTGGTTCTTTCATATTTAAAGTATTAAAATACTTTCCTTTTATAAAAATGACATGTTTACCGAGTTAATATGAAAATCAGTGCTTCCACTGTGATCTGTTTTCCTGCATTCCTGCCTTTCCAGTTACATATGCGTGTGTGCACACCCTCACAAGTACCACGTCAAATGGTACAGCAACTGCCTGAAAGGCTCTGTTAGGAAGGTTTTGTTGCTAAACAGCTGCTCTCCTCCTTCAGTGTTATTCATGAGCCTGCCAACTTCTTTCTCTTCTGACAGTGAATCTGTTGTGCACATGAAAGAGGTGTGGCACTCCTCTCTCTCTCTGAACACATGAATAAGAGAAAATAGGGTGTTTATTAAACAGTAGCTATCATTATTATTACCATTTTGTTATCTTACAGTCTAATCCTTCTTTATAAAGTTTCATCTTCACGAGACTGAAAGGAAAACAGAAAATGACATTACCAAGTGATAGATGTATTTATGAACTATAAACCTTATTGCATCAGACAACTAATATGGCACCAAATTACTTCTGCTATTAGAGGAATTTTTCTCCACAGTAAACCAGAAAATGAAACACATTTCAGTCACTCTGGGTGTTTTGAGATAAATCAAGCATTTGGGCTCTACTCATAATGGTCATGTAGATTTGCCCAATGTAAAGTATTAAAAATAGAGAAGCTACAATTGTGCTACCATGTTTAAAAGGCAATTTTTATGTTGGTTTTTTTGTCTTTAATCAGTTACTCTTCCACATGCATGTGTCTGAAATTTTGGACACTACAGCCATAAGTAAAAATAAGCACATTCCTCAGATTCCTGCTCACAAAAGTAATCCCTGCGCCTAGGAAGCTCCTTGGATTTCTACTGTGCCTGGCAAACAAGTCAGTTGTTTGGGTTTGGGTTGTTTTTTTTTAACAAAAGACTAAAATTACACAGGAAGTGGTTTCCATGATCCAAAACCATTTCATAAATATTGTTTCCTCATAGAAATGTATATGGAAGGAATTTCAAACCTGCTAAACGTCATTTCATACAGTCCAGGAGCAAAGTAATTAATATTTTATAGAAATGTCTGTATTTCGAGACACATTAATCACACAGATTGCATTCAGAAAGCTGACTAGTTGATTTTGCTCTTTGCTTTAAGAAAATAATTTGAAAACCCCCAGCACTGTTGTTTTAACTTAAGCATCACTCTAGCTTTGTCTGAAAGACAAAAGTAACAGTTCGTTTCTATTTCCAGTTAAATACACAACCAGGCGTACCTGAGAAGCTGATGGGCTAGCTAATAGTGGCCCGATGAGCTGCAGGGCAGGCCCTTTTTGCTGGATAGAATAGAATAGAATAAACCAGGTTGGAAGAGACCTTCAAGATCATTGTGTCCAACCTATCATCCAACACCACCTAATCAACTAACCCATGGCACCAAGCACCCTGCCAGGTCTCCTCCTGAACACCTCCAATGATGGCGATTCCACCACCTCCCCAGGCAGCCCATTCCAATGGGCAATCACTCTCTCTGTGTAAAACTTCCTCCTGACCTCCAGCCTGAACCTCCCCTGGCACAGCCTGAGACTGTGTCCTCTTGTTCTGGTGCTGGCTGCCAGGGAGAAGAGACCAACCTCTGCCTGTCTACAACCTCCCTTCAGGTAGTTGTAGAGAGCAATAAGGTCACCCCTGAGTCTCCTCCTCTCCAGGCTAAGCAACCCCAGCTCCCTCAGCCTCTCCTCATAGGGTTTGTGTTCCAAGTCCCTCACCAGCTTCGTTGCCCTTCTCTGGACATGCTCCGGCAAGTCAACATCCTTCCTAAACTGAGGGGCCCAGAACTGGACACAGTACTCCAGGTGTGGCCTAACCAGTGCCGTGTACAGGGGCACAATGACCTCCCTGCTCCTGCTGGCCACACTGTTCCTGATGCAGGCCAGGATGCCATTGGCCCTCCTGGCCACCTGGGCACACTCTAGGCTCATGTTCAGCCTACCATCAACCAGCACCCCCAGGCCCCTCTCTGCCTGGCTGCTCTCAGCCACTCTGACCTCAGCCTGTAGCACTGCATGGGGTTGCTGTGGCCAATGTGCAGAATCCGGCACTTGGATGTGTTCAATCTCCTGCCGTTGGACTCTGCCCATCTGTCCAGCCTGTCGAGGTCGCTCTGCAGAGCCACTCTACCCTCCAGCAGATCAACTCCTGTCCCCAGCTTGGTGTCATCAGCAAATTTACTGATGATGGACTCAATGCCCTCATCCAGATCATCAATAAAGATGTTAAAGAGCACAGGGCCCAGCACTGATCCTTGGGGCACACCACTAGTGACTGGCTGCCAGCTGGGTGTGGCACCATTCACCACCACTCTCTGGGCTCGGCCATCCAGCCAGTTCCTAACCCATCGCAGTGTGCTCCCGTCTAACACCACAGAATCCATCCATGTCCTCAGTCTTCACTGGGTTCAACTAAGTCTCCTATTTACTCAGTGGGATGTTTGCCAGTAACTCCACAAGGATCCAAATTTCTCCCATCATGCATGTCTACAATTAATTTATATAATAAGATCCAAGCTGACAGTGGCAAATAATCCCCTGCAGAGCTGAGCCAAACCTACATCAAGAATGCAGATATACAAAAAACTCTTGCCCAGATACTTATATGGTTTCCCCTACTTCCATTGGGATATGCAACCTATTGTGACCAACCAAAGGAAGAAAATCAACTCTTCTGACACCTGTCAAAACCTCCTTTCTCCCTCAGGATAGGTAACTGAATTCCCTGGCATTTGCCACACCTTTCTGTGTCACATCAATTGCTGACATCTGCCTTAGGCTTTTAAGCTTTCCTTCAAGAACACTCAGCAGGAGTTAGCATTGCTGGTCACAGTACAGAAGCAAGTCTTAGTTTTGCCATTAAATTGTTATGCAGAATCAGCAAATTGCTTAGGGAGAGATTTAGAAACTACCAATATATCTATACAAGAGGGCACAAATATAGCCAGAAAAACCCTGTCAACCTTCTGTCACATCACTCTGTGTCTCTGCCTAGTGCTTTCTCTTAGGACTAAGGGATGCTGGACTCTTGGTTCCTGTGCTCTAAACTATTTTGGTTCTTTTATTATTTTCTCTAGTGATTGTCTTAACACAGGATGGATAAGAAGACCAGCATTTCAGCATCCTCCCTTCCAGCTAGTGTCCTACCCACGGTGTCAGGCTCTTCTTTGCTCTCCTAGTCGTCATGTGAGTCTTTAATTCCTTTCTGCCCAGCAGCACAGCTCCAATAGAAACACTTGCCTCTTGTCCATGGATCTTTCAGTGGAAACAAAAGATAGAAGTTTGAATACCCTCTGTCTGGAGAGAAAAGTCGAAGACTACATGGAACCTCCCTAGATGACTTTCTGCCATGCTCAGCTCTGTGAACTAAGTACAGTTGTATATCCTCTCAGGAAGCTTCCCCAACTTCTTTTGGTCATCTTTACATCATTATCTGCATGAATGGCTAAGGGGAGCCTGAGCATCTATTCTTGTTTTGGATTGCATTCTTAGCAGTGGGTGTCTTACACTGACAAGTCATGGAACCCAATTTATAGGTGCATTTGCATTTTACTGTAATTAATTCTTCAGTTACAGAGCTGAAATTTTCATCTCAGCCCCACAAACAATTTGCAAAGTCATTTCTCATATTTTTGTCAGGCTTCAATCATTTCAGATTGGTGAAAAGCCTAGAAACAATCAGAAAACTGCAGAGTAGTACTCTTGCTATCATTGGCTTTCTTTGAGATAACAGGTCTGAACATCCCTGTATGTGTTAATGTTCTCCATGTTGATAATTCCCTTGAGCCAAGTTTACCATGTGAAGTTGGTCAAGTTAAGCATGCATTTCAGTGACTACAGGGTCACAGCTTCTCCCCATGTAAATTCATGGACCAAGCAGCCAAAATACAGTCCTTGACCTTAAAGATTTCCTCAGATCCTCCACACAGACTGAGGTCCTGAGAGAGCGTGCCGCTGTTGCCCTTTAATATGTTGGCAGAATCAGCAGAAAGTGCAGAAATGGTACTTGGGAAAGTCAGCACAAAGTGATGTAATGCGGAGGAACCTGCTTTTACTGTAAATGAGACTCCTCTTTTTCCTGCAAATGAAAGTCATAGTTTCACTGATCATGACACAAGCCTCCAATTGTCAAACCCAGGGTTTACAGCCTGGTCCATTAACAAATTCCTTGACAGATCCATATATTATAGTGAAGTGAAGACTTCATGCTACATTTTAAGTATTTTAACAGTACCACCTGCAGTCAGCTTGCAGCTCTCCAGGAGACCATCACTATCACACCATTTAGCTAAGTCTTGGCAAAATTATCTTTTCAGAGAGAAGCCAACACTGTGGATAGTGAAAGTTCTTCAAACAAACTGGATTTTTTTTCCCCCCACAAGTATATATTTTTTAAAATGCCAAGAGCAGGGAGGTCATTCTGCCCCTGTACACTGCACTGGTTAGGCCACACCTCGAGTACTGTGTCCAGTTCTGGGCCCCTCAGTTTAGGAAGGAGGTTGACTTGCCGGAACATGTCCGGAGAAGGGCAACAAAGTTGGTGAGGGGCTTGGAACACAAGCTCTATGAGGAGAGACTGAGGGAGCTGGGGTTGCTTAGCCTGGAGAAGAGGAGACTCAGGAGTGACCTTATTGCTCTCTACAACTACCTGAAGGGAGGTTGTAGCCAGGAAGGGATTGGTCTCTTCTCCCAGGCAGCCAGTACCAGGACAAGAGGACACAGTCTCACGCTGCGCCAGGGGAGGTTCAGGCTGGAGGTCAGGAGGAAGTTTTACAGAGAGAGTGATTGCCCATTGGAATGGGCTGCCTGGGGAGGTGGTGGAATCGCTATCACTGGAAGTGTTCAGGAGGAGACTTGACAGGGTGCTTGGTTGCATGGTTTAGTTGGTTGGGTGGTGTTGGAAAGGTTGGACACGATCATCTTGAAGGTCTCTTCCAACCTGGTCTGGTCTGGTCTGGTCTATTCCTATTCTATTCTATTCTATTCTATTTCTATTTCATTTCTATTCTATTCTATTGCTTGAGACCTTCAAGGATCTATGCTGAACAAAGGAAACCTACATTTCTGGAGACTTCACACATCAGGAAAGGAATTTCTATTCTTATTTCTTAATCACTTGCAAAAATAATACAAGCCTGTAAAACCATATTCTGATACCCTCACCTCTAGCAGTTTTTACCCAGTATTTGACATTGACATAGTTTTCACAACTTTATTTTCAAAAATAGAAATAGAGAATGTCTTGAAAAGAATGAAAAAAAAAATCTGGCTCAAGCCTAACCTGCTGCACAGCAGCACAGAAGTACACTAACGGAAAAGAGCAAAACACTCAACCAAAACCTTACTTGAACTCTAAGTAGGACAACATCCTTTTATATGTCCAAAGCAAAACAAAACAAAAAAATGCTTAGTCAAGGCATTTAATTTCTCCTCCTGATAATCAGCAAGGTAAACAGTGAAAAACATTTTCTCCTGTCTCCAGATTCCTAGAAGAATGTGCATATTCCTTTCATATGAGGACTTTTCAGCGATGATGTACAAATGTGACCTTTTTTTGCTCCTTCTTACAGGTTTTATCCAAGAACTCTTAAAAGCTCCTGGCAGTACAAAATGCTCAGTAGCTGTTTTTGAGAGCAGGCATTTTGAAGGATGCAGGCAACTGTGTATTTTTAAGTTCAAACAATTTTTTCGTGCAGTCCTTGTAGCCTGGCACTAAGGCTCAGTTCATGACCTATTGTCACAGCAGTATTTGTCAGATTGAATTCTCCAGTCTAGTAAGCCTGGATTGAGGGGGATCTAAAGGTGTACAAATGACTAGACTAAGGAGACTGCCTGGCCTTGTTCCAAGCACCCCCTGTAAGGCAGGGACCAATGGCTTCCACTTCTTCGAGAAGCTACCTGAGGTCAAAGCAAGCCCAAACACAAGCTAGAATTCTTCCACAAAATCAGAAAGACTACAGATCGTGCAACCAGCCACCTATCGTGGAGTGAATGACACTCTTGGTTTGCTCTTCGATCTTCAAACTGATCTTGACAAGGCCCTGTGGCAGGGATAGCAAGGAGAGACACGAAGCTGCCTTTGGGGCATCCCAGAATTCCTTCATGCCAAAGGTACTGTCAACAGTGCATTTAGAAATGCACTGAAGTTACTTCATGCCATTTTAGCATTCACTGGGAATCTGTCAGGAAGATGTGGAGATTGCATCCAAAAGGTCAACAGACATCAACCATTCTTTTGTCACTCCAACACTTGCTCACTGGGTAAGAGGTGACTTCAAAAAAGAATAGTGGCAGATAGCATCTGAACACAAATTCCAGTGCAATAGTTTAGGGTAATCTTTGTATAATCAAGGCATTAGCCTCAGTCATCTGTTCTAATTGGCCATGGTTTGAGCAGGACATTGTATCACAGTATCACCAAGGTTGGAAGAGACCTCAAAGATCATCAAGTCCAACTTGTCACCACAGACCTCATGACTAGACCATGGCACCAAGTGCCACGTCCAATCCCCTCTTGAACACCTCCAGGGACGGTGACTCTACCACCTCCCTGGGCAGTACATTCCAATGACTAATGACTCTCTCTGTGAAGAACTTTCTCCTCACCTCAAGCCTAAACGTCCCCTGGTGCAGCTTGAGACTGTGTCCCCTTGTTCTGGTGCTGGTTGCCTGGGAGAAGAAACCAACCCCTTCCTGGCTACAGCCACCTTTCAGGGCATGGATTTTTCCATGAAAAAGTGATTTTATTGTTCTTTTAACTATGGTCTGTTTCAGTTACAGCTGTGGCCTGTGCTGTGAAGGAGCTTAAAAAAAAATAAATCAATGAATCCAACCAATGAAGTTCAGCATCAAAGGATTCTGAGCAATCAGCCACAAGTGCTGAATCACTTGTAAGAGACTAGAGCAAGTGCTTCTCTGTTGATTTTTACATCCAAAATTGACTCTGTCAGAACCGAAACTCAAGCTTTCATTTCCAGAAAAGACTGAAAGTGGAACACAGTGGCAATAGGGAATCACCTAAAAGAATAAGAAGCTTTAATTTGGTGACTAAGTATGAAATTAGCAGCAATAAATACTTACAGCAGACTAGTCCTGCGAAGCCTTAATGCTCCATGCCAGCTGGGGACTTTGGTTCACAGCAGAGTTATGGAATTTCACACTCTACCATCACTTATTCATGCAAAAAAAAAAATTACTAATATTACCATTGCACTGCAGGACCTCATTGTGTTTTACTGCTGTTATTTATGTTTGTTTAGCTCTGTTCATTACTGTGGCAGTGTAATGTATACTTTTGAATATATTAATCACAGCTATAATGGGACATAAAAGAAACAGAATATATTCCTGTAATAATATATTGGATGTTTATTTTCAATTTAATATGCTCTAAAATCAGACAGAGTATAGATTCAAAGCATTTAATTACACTGATTACTCTGGCTGCACTGTTCTATCTCTGCTAACAGCACACAGATGCATATCCCCCAGTTTGGAAGGCAGTTTGGTGCCCTGGCCTTGGCAAAGCCTACCAGGATATCCATTCCATACTTTGGAAGGAACACCATGAACTATCCCTTAGATCTTTGCAGTCCCCAAACAGAGGCTTTTATATCACACAAAGTCCAATAAACTACCCTGCCTTGGCTATCACTTGTGATCAATTCACCATGCCCTAAATAATCTAAATCTTATTTTTTCCTGTCCTCCAGGCTCCATTCTGAAACTGAGGGGCAGCCAGCCCTCTTTAAGACCATTTTCATTTCATCTCCATCAGATGGCTAGGCAAATTGTGGGTGATCAAGCATGCCTTATCCATACCCACACACAGACTAGCAGGCCCACTTCTGTCTGTAGACCAGGCTTCAGGTATAGTTTAAAACAGTCTCACTTGTACAGAGTGCCAGGAATGGACAAGGGAAGATATCACTAACCACACAGCTCTCCAGACCTGTCACAGCCAGAAGTCTTGGTTAGCTGTTGCAATGCCCTTACAAGGATGAAACATATGCATGCAAAACACAAATCTAGCATTAAACATTCCTCACTGCAGAAAAAAAGGAAGAACCTGCTTGCACATTTTCCCACTCACAGCCAAATTAACAAGCCAGTAGAGGATGCCTGCATAGGGTGATTCTGTGTTTTCTCACTTTCAAGTGGTTCAGCTGCCACTTGGTTATACTAACCAAGTTCACCTTCTCCTCTCAAAGCATTCTGCCCTTTTTCAGCACACATACGCTGGCACTCCCTGCCTGATAGCAGAGAGACACATTTGTGATGTCAGGTTACCTACACCTGCCCTGCAGATGGTACAGCCCTTGAGCTATGGATTATACAGCTCTAACTAGTCTGTCAGGGTCCACACAGGGAGTTACCAACAACACTCCCTTCCCAAACTTCCTTATTCTCACTGGATGTACATTTGTGAGCCATACTAATGGAGTGCTTCACCAAGGAGGCATGGGGAGTTACAACGCAAGCAGCTGGGTCATGATCCTTATCCCAACCTGGCACATAACCCTGCTGTTTTCCCTTTGCCTGAGATCACTTCTACAGAGAAAAAGCAGCTGTCACCAACTTGTCCTGCTGTGCCAGTGGTGGGCCAGGACTCCCCTTTCACCTTCCTAGAGTTATTTGATATTGTGCACAGCCAAATCTTGTTTTTCTAGTGAGATAGCAATGAGGAGGTGAAGCAACCAGAACGTGACCAGAACCATGCCTAGAGTATCCTCAGGGGGAAAGATGCTAACTTGTGCCTCAGCAAGCCAATGACTCAAGCCAAGGGCAGAGGAAGGCAAAGGTGCCTGAGAGGATGTATAGCTAGGGTGGAGAGGGCCTGATTATGACCAGATCATACCATGCAATCGTAACAGAGTCCTGCCAGGTAATTGTTTACCAATCTGAATGGTGTGTTTACATTCAGCAGTTGTGTAGAACTTGAACATGCTGCTGCCATGGCAGCTAATCCAGGCTGGCATAGAAGGGAGAAGGAGGGTTGTGTGTGCAAGTCACCTGCAGATTCCTGGGAAGGTTTCTGAATCTTGGGAAAGAAATACCTTCTAGCATTGCAGTCAGCCACAGCAGTAACCTAGTGGAGTTACCAGCCAACTTGCTACACCTGCTACTTCTCCCCCTGCTCCATCCATGAGCAGTCCGTAATTCCCCCTTTTCCAGCAGAAAAGGAGAGCAGATGGATAGGGGAGGGGTGAGTAGTTTCTCAAAGGCTCCCTTTCTCCTCAAGAGTGCTATGTCTTACCTTTACCTTTCCCTTTGTCTGGATACAGTTTGCCCATCATTATCAGATGACTCAAATGTAAGCAGAGCATTCTACCATCACCTACACAACCCTTGCTCCCCACTCCAAAAACAACTCAGCTTCTCTCCAGATGTTTAGCTGGTCCAGATGTCCTGGTTTCAGTGACTTACGAAGGGGAGAAGAGGAGAAAGTGACAGGTGGGTTTCCTGGATTCAGACTCACCTGCTTGCAAAGTTTAGTGTCACAGATATGGATACTTTTTTAAACTTAGAGTGTAACTCATCCTTACTTTGTGAACAGCCAGCCTATAGGGCAGCCCTGCCATGCTTAGAACACTGTCAGGCAGCCTCCTTGCCAGAGCAGAAATCAATCCTCATCTCTGTACTGATGAGTGTCTGAATCTCTTCTGAACTCAGGATACTTGCTCCTTGTTGTTTTGCTGCTTCCTTGGTGCAAAATAGGAGGGACCAAATGTTTTTTTTTCCAATGTGTACCTGGTGAATATGTGCAAGGTGGGAGGGTAAGGTGGGATTGAAGGAGCTATTAAGACTTGGCAGACTTGCAAGTGAGTTGCACTCACCTTTACATTGCCTTGATTTGTAGGGAGATCTGGGGTACAACTGTGCATGGTGTGCAGTACCTCTACCCTGCACACCTTACAGGGTGCCTTCCAGCACATCTTGGTGCCCAGACAATTAAGATCATTAGTGGTTTAGGACTCCCAAACAAAATCTATAGTGCCCCAGCTTGGCAAAACAACACTGGAACAAAAATGCTGCTGCTGGAACCATAGCACACCACCATTATCAAAAATAAGTCTGACCACACACTTTGGGTCAGACTTATTGTCTCTTGCTGTGGACCTGCTGACACCTGTTCAAGCCATGGTTTAGGCTCTGGCTGTGAGCTTGCAAGTAGGAAGCAAGTAGGCCTGACACTGAGAAAGGACACTTTATTTTGCCTTTTGCCTCTCATTCCTCACCCTGTGAATCATTTGTTTTTGCCAGAAAGAACTGACAAAGGGAATGAAATGTTAGGATGAAGTGAAATAACACAGAAGCTTACAGCAGAATGCTCTTCAGTTGGTGCTAGAAAGACCTTCAGAATAAATGTATCATGTTTGAAGAGAGCCATGCTAATTCCTTGTTTATATGATAGGCAGAGCTGTAGCAGAGTTCTAGATGAGAACAAACATCTAGGCTACGCTGATGTTATATACACAAGCTATCAAAAAAAAAAGATACCAGGAAAAGCCTGATATTATGTGAAACCAATCCCTATAAATCTTTCATATTGTATATATCCTCCCTGGGAAGAGTACAAAGGATATGTGCTGTGTCTAATGTACTGCTGAATTGAATAGTCTTTAATATTTATTTACTAGCAGACAGGTAGAGAGCACTGAATTTACAAACTGAATTTTGCTTGTGAGTGCCTAATGTGCATGAGAGAGATTTTCCCTGGGAAAAAAAAGAAAACCAACACCTGAAAACAAACTCATAACTTGTCTTACAAAGATAGCTTTGAAATGAAGAAAAATATGGTACAAAATAGTGACTTTTGCAAGATCCTACTTAGTAATTGTTACTAAAACTGTGAAAGATTTTTAAAAACCCAAATAAAATTAATGATTAATAATAAACTATTAGGGCACAGCTGTATCACATTCCAGCTAGTAACCAATTCTAGGCTCATTTTTGTTTCCTGCAGATGTTGCTATAATCAGGTAACATTTTTATAATGAAGAGCTCTACATAGCTAGCAATTGGCACAGCAAATTCTTGGAAAACAATCTCAAAATTACCTTGAGGTTGGCTCCACTGGACAGAAGGAAATTTGACAGAGAGAGGGTAGACAGAAGAGATGAGAGGTCAGAAACTACATGAAAAATGGGCAATGGTTGGTGCAGGAAAGTAAAATCCTGGGCTCACCTACCGCCCTGCTTGCTCCTTTCATCTTCCTTGAAAGCCTGAGGAGTTCTCCCACATTTTTTATTGTAAAGAGAGAAAGAAACCCCCTCAGCTTCTGCTTGTGGACTGTTCCTTAGTGACATTGCACTGATTGTGTTTGCAGTACTTTTCTTGTAAGAGAAGGTGGCATGAAAATGAGATGCAGAGGAGAAACCAGCCCTTTGGATAGGGCATTGTAGATATAAGCCATACAGTATCACTAAGGTTGGAAGAGACCTCAAAGATCATCAAGTCCAACCTGACACCACAGACCTCATGACTAGACCATGGCACCAAGTGCCACGTCCAATCCCCTCTTGAATACCTGCAGGGACGGTGACTCCACCACCTCCCTGGGCAGCCCATTCCAATGGCAAATTACTCTCTCGGTGAAGAACTTTCTCCTCACCTGGAGCCTAAACTTCCCCTGGCACAGCTTAAGACTGTGTCCCCTTGTTATGATGCTGGTTGCATGGGAGAAGAGACCAACCCTTTTCCTGGCTACAGCCACCTTTCAGGTAGTTGTAGAGGGCAATGAGGTCACCCCTGAGCCTCCTCAACAGGCTACACACTTCCTTTCATCTAAGGCAATCATTTTGTTTGATAAATACAGTATTTGCTTCTTTTCATACTGAAATAAACACACAAAGTTATGCAGTAAAGGAGCTTTGAATTTCTGGGCACACTATCAGTACAGGATTTTTTTTCCTCTCTAACACATGTTTTACTTTATAATATGTTGTCACTGGTTGCTTTGGAATGTATGATCAGATGAAGAAGTTTGATAAAGAGTATTTCCAATTTAAATGGATTACTCTGTTGTCATAAAGAAGAATTCCTGAAGTATTGCCTGCAAAGTCATAGAGCTCTGGATCATTTCCCCTGAGAATTTCTTAGTATCCTTCCAATTAGTCAGTCAATAGGAGGTTCTTATAAACATGAGAGTTTATTCTGCTCTAGGGATTTCCTTCTACACTCTTCATCCAAGACGTTTCCAGAAGAGGAAGAAAGTTTTTAAAGCATCTGCTCCCCCAGCACAGCCTTTGTGGTGACTAATATGCATCTCATGCTAGGGAAGATAAAGATGCAACTGCATGGTGATTTGGTCTTTTCTTTTACACATATTTGCTGTATTCTATTTCTAGTTAACTGCCTCCTTTGGTAATGCTCAGATACATGGCAATGGGAACCAACTACCCTCACTGACTTCCACCAAGGATTTTTCTATCAAGGATAACAAGTATGCATATCTCCAGTCACCTAATTTAATACACATTCTTCTTCTCTCTACTGCATAAACACAAAGCTTCTGTTATTCAAATCAACAGGTTTTGTTATAACACTTATTGTTAGATACTAATTACCCCCATATAGTAGGGTGTCACTGTATTTACAATCCAAAATACATGTAAATTTACATGCTGAAGATATATAGGATACATACCCCAGAGACTTCAGATAATTCTAGTGACATCAATTTTTCTTCATTCTAAGGAAAGAGGCTAGCAATAAAGTCTTTAAAATGTCCTTCAGGCAGCTGACTTCTAATCACAGGGATATAAAGATATATAATTATATATATTTATATAGGATTAAATTTCTGTGGAGGATTGTATGTATTTATTTCTTCAGTCCTACATTACACATTTTCTTTCACAGAAAGAGAATGCAAACCAGTACAGTTTGTTTCTCTTACTCTTTCCATTGTAGATAGGACAGGTGCCAGGAGATTTCATCCCAGGTGATGGAGATGCTCACTCCCTAGCCACTGACGGTGACTCACCGCAGGCCCGCAGAGAGCATCCTGCCACGTCTGATGCAACAGCCCCTTGAAGTCTGATGCAACAACTTTACAATCTGGCCTCACAGAAACATCTGCAAACTCAGGTATTGAAATTAGTATGACAGTGCAAACATACAGGCTTGAGCCAAAACTCCCTTATCACTCCCGTGCTGGCTTGCCAGGAGGGACAGGAGGTGAGGATCATTGAGAGATCAAAAACAGTGCAGCTCAAAACCTGCTGCTGCAGGCAATGTAGCTGCAGCTGGGTGCATGGAGCAGAAAGCTTTGGCCCACACAGTTAGTATAAAGAGTAAAGAACAGTTTGGGAGACTGCTATTTTGTATCATGTGTAATCTGTACAGCCCGCCCCTCATTTTGCTTACATTCAGCCTACTCACTCAGTGGCCACAGGGTGAGTTGGACCAGCTTAGTACTTGAGTGGAAATTCAACTCACTCAAAGCAAGACCAGAAAAGAGATGATGCAAAATAAAAACTAAAATATTGACAGACTAATTAACTCACTTTTCAGCCTAGATTTTACATAAGGGTCAAAACGGAAATATATGGGACAGAGAGACAAAGAAAATAGGACTGCCATTTGTAGCATCTGAGTGCCAGCAACCCAAATGGTGTATAACAGGAATAGAATAGAATAGACCAGACCAGATTAGAAGAGACCTTTGACATCATCAAGTCCAACCTATCATCCCACACTATCTAATCAACTAAACCATGACACCAAGCACCCCATCAAGTCTCTTCCTAAACACCTCCAGTGATGGTGACTCCACCACCTCCCTGGGCAGCCCGTTCCAATGGGCAATCTCTCTTTCTATGAAGAACTTCTTCCTAACCTCCAGCCTAAACCTCCCCTGGTGCAGCTTGAGACTGTTTCCTCTTGTTCTGGTCCTGGTTGCCTGGGAAAAAAGACTAACCCCCACCTGGCTACAACCTCCCTTCAGGTAGTTGTAGGCAGTAATAAGGTCTCCTCTGAGCCTCCTCTTCTCCAGGCTAAGCAACCCCAGCTCCCTCAGCCTCTCCCCATGCACCTTGCAGTGAAGATGCACCTTGTAGTGAAGGGGTTAATTAAGTGAACTGCACAATGGATTTACAGAACACTTTCAAAGCACAGTTCTACAAAAATACCATCCCCCCCCCCCAAATGAAATCATGTGAAGTTCAAAATGACCAAGAATGATACAGAGTTTTAGTAAAGCTATTGAGCTGAAAAGTAACAAAAGGACATTTACACAGCCATAGTCAGAGTCAGAATTATTCAGCAGAGGTTTTTGTTAAATAAATTAAGTCAATTCAAAATCAAATTCTCACCCTTGGACAAAGCTCAAGTAGACCTGCCTTTCACACACAAATATTAATAGATAAGCTGGCAAATGGCATTTTCCAGCTAAGCTGAAGTCCTCATAGTTTATGGCAACCTAGAGAGCAAAGCAGTGAATTCACATAGTGTCACATACTCACACAAACCATGGTTTTGCCTCATTCCAAGTCCTGTGAATCCTCTCAAACAGGATTGACAACAAGAAGCCATACACGGTAATTACAAATGCAGCCTCTTTCCACATGGCATCACCTGCACATAGCACTCCTTGAGCAAGGTGATGCTGTCTCTGGGGCACAGATTACACAGGCAAGCATTCAATCCTCAATATACACTTTTCAGGCTAATGTACACTTCCATACTATTCAAATAAAACTCCCAGAGAAGAAAGTAAAGTTCAATTTTAAAACCAGACGTGCGTGACAGAGCCCTGGAACAGGCTGTGCAGAGAGGTTGTGGAGTCTCCTTCACTTAAGACATTCAAAACCTGCCTGGATGCATTCCTGGGTGGCCTGCCCTAGGTGGTCCTGCTCTGGCAGGGGGGTTGGACTCAATGATTTTTCAAGGTCCCTTCCAACCCCTAACATTCTGTGATTTGGTGGTGCTAGAAATCAGTATTTTAGTTGTTATTTTGCATCACTATTTCTGCCCCCACCCCCCACCCCACCCCCAGCCCTCTTCCTTTTCTGAAGGGGGCTTTGATCTGTAACTATCATTTTCTTTTTCTAATTTTTTGGCTATTCAGAACAGTTCTTCTGGTATCAAAGAGATGACTCAGGAAGGAGCTCTCATAATAATTCATAAACTTTCAAGGAGGAGGAAATGCTTTTCTTTTAAAACTAACAATTTTGGATCACGCAGCGTTTTAGCATTTGATATTCTCCTTCAGAACAGGCTTTGTTCTGGAGAAAATACCCAGTGAACACCAAATATGTTACTTCTAAACCCAAAGAAAAAAAAAAAGTAACAAATGAAATTTGATACAGGCTCCAGAGCCATGGGGGGGGGGGGGGGGGGGGGGGGGGGGGGAAGAGAGAGAGAAAAAAAATGGCCAAAGAAAGAAATCACATAAATTCATATTTACACCCTTTTGGTGGCAGGAAAATTGAACTATTTGAAATACATGCAGTTTGCCTTTTCTCTCTAAACAAAAATGATTCTTAAATCACAAAAATTACACCCCTTCAAAGACAGGCTTCCACGTTTTCATCACAGCAGCTGCCCACAATGATTGGCAACAATACTGGGGGCTGAGTCATTAGACTGGGGAGTGCACTCCTAACAAGAGGTCCTTCATCTCTCTGCTACAGAAAGTTAGCAGCAGCCTTAACTTATCAGGTAGGTCTCTTGAAGCTGGGACTTCCAATCATAAGCACCTCAGGCCCTAACCCTAACCCCTAACCCTAATCCTCGAGTACTTCAGTACCAACAAATTGCTTCACAGAGAACAGTGACAAGCCATCTCTTCACAAGTTTCAAGTGTGTCTTTCACTATGATGTCCAGGCAGCAAGTCCAAGCGCCATTAAGGTTTGTTTGCCATCCAGTTTTGCTGCTATCATCCTATAAAATATTCACTCTATTTCCACTCACCAAACTCATGTCTCAAGGAAAAAAATGTGTATGGTAAAAACTTGCTGACAAAAATGATGAATTTATAGGCACAAGTAAAGCTTCACTTGGTCACCGGGGTGTACAGCAAGGGTTCAGCGCTTTGGGGAAGATCTGATCCCCAGAGAAGTCCATGGAATTACTTGTATTTGCTTTTGGGAATTACAATCCCAAACTGTTCAGTGATTCAGAGCTGCAAAACAAGAGTTGGAGTCTGTATAAAACCGTTGCAGACTCCTGTGATGGCCTTCTCTTGTGCTCGTTTAGGATTAGGCTGCCAAACAGTTCATTGCAGGTGTCCACAGAGCTGAGTGCTGCCATTCGTGTCACAGTGATGGTATTATTGGTATTTTCACGCCTTCATCTTACTGCCTCTCTTTTACCCCCTACTGTTTAACTCATGAACACTGCATTTGTGTGTTAATGAATACATTAAACATATCACAGAAGAGCCTGCCCGGACAGGTTGTGGACTTTCCTTCTCTGGAGACTTTCAAAACCCACCTGGATGTGCTCCTGTGCAGCCTGCCTAGGTGATCCTGCTTTGGCAGGGGGATTGGACTTGATAATCTCTCGGGGTCCCTTCCACACCTTAGCATTCTGTGACTCTGGTATTCCTTGATGGTTTGAGCAATTGGAAAACAGAAGGGAGGAGGACTATGATAAATCCAGATGGAGTCCTCCTTGTGACTGTGAGCCTGGGCTCTAAGGAAGAGGTCTGGAGACTCCTGAGAGGAGTGGCACCTCCCATTCTGCGAAGCTCCCCTCAATCCAGAAAATGCAAAAGCATTGTAGTGTCAGGCATGCAGTAACACCAGAAACAAAAACCATTGTGGTTTGTCAAAATGACTGTGACCTTGCTTCCTGGCAAAATAACAGTGCCAAACTTCAAAACAACAATAGCAGGCACCACACTAAACAATTGAAATCTTAAATACCTATATAACCTCATAGTATCATAGTGTCAGTCAGGGCTGGAAGGGATCACAAGGATGATCTAGTTCCAACCCCCCTGCCATGGGCAGGGACACCCCACACTAGATCAGCCTGGCCAGAGCCTCAGCCAGCCTGGACTTAAACACCTCCAGGGACGGGGCCCCAACCACCTCCCTGGACAACCCATTCCAGGGCTTCACCACTCTCATGGTGAAGAACCTCCTCCTCACATCCAGCCTGAATCTCCCCACCTCCAGCTTCATTCCATTCCCCCTAGTCCTATCACTGCCTGAGATCCTGAGAAGTCCTTCCCCAGCCTTCCTGTAGGCCCCCTTCAGATACTGGAAGGCCACAGTTAGGTCACCTTGGAGCCTTCTCTTCTGCAGACTGAACAGCCCCAACTCCTTCAGTCTGTCCTCATAGGAGAGGTGCTCCAGCCCTCTGATCATCTTCATGGCCCGTCTCTGGACACGCTCCAGCACCTCCAGATCCCTCTTGTAATAGGGGCTCCAGAACTGGAGGCAGTACTGCAGGTGGGGTCTCAGCAGAGCTGAGCAGAGGGGGAGGATCACCTCCCTCGACCTGTCCCTTACTGACCAATAATTTTCACAAAATATTTTATCTACAGAGACAGGTTTCATTCTAGTGAGTTTGCTCACAGTCCAACCACACTGCAGCAAATTTGCCCTGTGCTGACACTGATAAACTAGAACTCCAGGTCTGATGGGAAATATTGCGATAATAATCTCTGGCAAACATTCACTACTGGAAAAGAGCAGTAGGTAGCAGTGGTGTAAGGTATTGCTTCCCACTATTAGGGACTGTTCTGGGCAGTACACCATGCTCCTGTTTTCTTTCTCCCTTGCACTGTCTCTCCCCCTCTGTTTCTCAAACAGACTTTTAATTTTGGGAGTCAGAAATGTAATGAGACCAAACCTGTAATTTAAGGTTCATTTAGCATTAAGTAAAAACAGAAAGTCTGAAACTGACAGTATACCTCATTTTTTAGCATAAATCAGGAGTAAAGAGCTGGGAAATCAGAACCTATAATTATAATGAACCAGAAACACTGAGCATGATCAAATCAAATCATAGTTTAAATATGTGTAAATTAAATTTATCAGTGACTCACTTGATTTATTTAATTTATCTCTTCTAATGACACTCCTTGTCAAATCACCTTCATTACTTGCTTTGTTAACCTAAGATTTTGGATCAAACACAGAGCCCAGAAGTGTACCTAAGGTTATTTCTTTTGTTGGCCATGAAGGGATATTTAATTTTCAAAGCCTCACAAATTCTGGAGCTGCTGGCAGGCAACAATAGTGACAGCTAGGCTCCTAAAATGCTGGAACAGGTTGCCCAGGGATATTCATCTCTGAGTCAGTATTCAAAATTAATTTTGGGCTCCTAAAGGAACGTGCATGTCTGCATAAGGAGAGTCCAACAGGATGGCTTTCAACAAGTCCAAGTGCCGGGTGCTGCATTTTGGTCACAGCAACCCCATGCAGAGCTACAGGCTGGGGTTGGAGTGGCTGGAGAGCTCCCAAACAGAGAGGGACCTGGGGGTTCTGATTGACAGCTGCCTAAACATGAGCCAGCAGTGTGCTCAGGTGGCCAAGAAGGCCAATGGCATCCTGGCCTGCATTAGGAATAGGGTGGACAGCAGGAGCAGGGAAGTCATTGTGCCCCTGTACTCTGCTTTGGTTAGGCCGCACCTTGAGTCCTGTGTCCAGTTCTGGGCCCCTCAGTTTAAGAAGGACATCGAAACACTTGAGCATGTCCAGAGAAGGGCAACAAGGCTGGGGAGAGGCCTTGAGCACAAGCCCTATGAGGAGAGGCTGAGGGAGCTGGGATTGTTCAGCCTGGAGAAGACGAGGCTCAGAGGAAACCTTATTGTAGCCAGGTGGGGGTTGGTCTCTTCTCCCAGGCAACCAGCACCAGAACAAGGGGACACAGTCTCAAGCTGCACCAGGGGAAGTTTAGGCTCGAGGTGAGGAGAAAGTTCTTCACCGAGAGAGTCATTCATCATTGGAATGGGCTGCCCAGGGAGGTGGTGGAGTCACTATCCCTGGAAGTGTTCAAGAAGGGATTGGATGTGGCATTTGGTGCCATGGTCTATTCATGAGGTCTATGGTGACAGGTTGGACTCGATGATCTTTGAGGTCTCTTCCAACCTTGGTGATACTGTGTTATAGTATTCAGAACTATTGTTCAGGATTTTGATGTATTGACTCTTATCAGTTGCTAATTAATTTAATGAACATATAGATATAGAAATTCTTCTAAATTCAAAACAGAAGCCCTGTAATACTATCCCACAACTACTGGTTCTAGTCTCACCTGTACATGGTTTTTATTCTCCTCTTTTATGAGATGCTTCTGTAGAAGGAACACAGACACAAAACCTGCAGTTATTCAGCCAGTATGTAATTGTTTTAACAGTACCAATTAATCATCAAAGTCCAGAAGGTAAGTGCACACTACCTTCTGCTTGGATGTTTAGCAGTTTCTTTATTTTTTTTCATTTGAGTGCTTGAAGCAGCCAGTGACATAGCATCAACTGTGCTTCACAGATTCACAGACTGCATTGGGTTGGACAGGACCCTCAGAAGTCATCTTGTCCAACCTCCCCCCTGCAGTGAGCAGGGTCACCTTCAACTAGACCAGGTTGCTCAAGGCCTCATCCAACCTGGGGTTGTTTAGCCTGCAGAAGAGGAGGCTCAGGGGAGACCTTATTGCTGTCTGCAACAACCTGAAGGGTGGTTGTAGCCAGAAGGGGGTTGGTCTCTTCTCTCTAGCAACCAGCACGAGAACAAGAGGACACAGTCTCAAGCTGCGCCAGGGGAAGTTTAGGCTCAAGGTGAGGAGAAAGTTCTTTACTGAGAGAGTCGTTCACCACTGGAATGTACTGCCCAGGGAGGTGGTGGAGTCACTATCCCTGGAGAGGTGCAAGAGGGGATTGGACATGGCCCTTGGTGCCATGGTTTAGTAGTCATGAAGACTGTGGTGACAGGTTGGACTTGATGATCTTTGAGGTCTCTTCCAACCTTGGTGATTCTGCGATTTAAACACCTCCAGGGAAGGGGCATCCACAAGCTCCCTGGGCAACCTGTTCCAGTGCCTCACCACCCTTGCTGTAAAAACTTTAGTCCAGTCTTCACATTATAGAACACCCCTGAAAATGCTGCAGATTGTGACAAGAGCTATGCTGAGTGCTGTTCCCACCCAACATTTGTGGTACAAAGCTGAATTTTGTTTAGTCTATTATCCAAACAAATCTTCTCTTATTCATATGAGTCTCCAAATCTGCAAATATGCTTTTGTCTCACCTTTGAATTTTGGCTAGCACCAGGTGCTTTGAAGATAATCTCCTAAAAGGGGACAATGTGAAAACTGTAAAAAATTTATGCCCACGTCTATGCCACGAGAGCATCTTTAATTTAATTGTTAAAGTAGAAGCAAAATCTTCCCTGCTTCATGCAGAAGCACAAGCAAATTGGTTTTGAGTTTCTAACACTGCAGAGATACAGGCTATTAAAAAAATATTAGCTGTGGAATTACAAGAACAAATTGTTTCCAAAACATTTATATGTTGATACGTTGGGGAAAGTCATCTTCAGAAGGTTCACATTTGCCTAAGTTTAATAACTTCAAATTTAATCTTACCCGGCTTCTTCATTTTTCTTTACATTCCACTGGGTAGATCTGAGGACAGTGGAATAAATTTTTCATATGCTGTGTCCACTACAGGGAACAACTCTACTTCATGCTGCACCAACTCAAGAAAAGCTGCAGGCTTGAGCAACATCTTGCTGCAAAGCATTGCAGCTGCTCAGAACTTCACAGCTCTCAGTCCTGCTAAGATGCTAGCCTGTGAGAGACTGGGAAAAAAATGCAAGGAATACAGCAGCTTTTCAGTAGTGTGCCTCCTGCTTCTCTGAGTGGAAGAGTAAAGACCATACCTCTTAACTCCCTGGCCTAAAACAATGCACAAAGCTGCACTAGATTGTCCAAAAAAAATTGCCATGAGTTGTGAGTGACTTACCTTCTGCAGAGTCATATCTGGGCACCAAAGTACTCAAACCACTAAGGGCATCTACATGGACTGCAAGAAGAATGGAATGGACCAGGAGACCCTCAAGATCATTGTGTCCAACCTATCATCCAACACCACCTAATCAACTAAACCATGGCACCAAGCACCCTATCAAGTCTCCTCCTGAACACCTCCAGTGACGGTGACTCCACCACCTCCCTGGGCAGCACATTCCAATGGGCAATCACTCTCTCTGTGTAGAACTTCCTCCTAACCTCCAGCCTAAACCTCCTCTGGCACTGCCTGAGACTGTGTCCTCTATAATGGTAGTATCAGGTCTCTGTCATAGCAAGCAGCATCAGGCAGAGATTATTCAAAGTCTAAGTGGTGTGTGTAAGAGGGATCTAAGAGGAAGCATCACCTGACGAAGTGAACATGCACATGCATGTCTTTGGTCACTTGGCCTCCTTCCAAAAATGGCCCTCCTTCAGTATATGAGTTTTCTGTAGCTTTTAAGAGGGGCCCAAATTGAGAACGATTCCTTTTCAAGCACTCCCTTGACCTGCAAACTTTGTGTGGTCTTCTAAGTGCACAAGTGTGAAAGAGGGCAAAGAGCTGGATTTCCCCTTCGTTAGTATCTAGAACTCATCAGAAGATTGTGCTACACCAGTCAAACTAAATAGGCAAGTGATCATCACTTAGGTATAACATTAATGTCTTACTAACTGCCAGAGTATTTTAGAAATGCAAAAGAATCAACGTGGTAAAAATTATTTCATTTCTTATTGAAATTTTACTTAATCTTGTTTATATTCAGTTAATCTTGTCTAAAGGCTGACACAAAAGCCCTATGAGGAGAGGCTGAGGGAGCTGGGATTGTTTAGCCTGGAGAAGAGGAGGCTCAGGGGTGACCTCATTGCCCCCTACAACTACCTGAAAGGTGGCTGTAGCCAGGAAGAGGTTGGTCTCTTCTCCCAGGCAACCAGCACCAGAACAAGAGGACACAGGCTCAAGCTGCGCCAGGGGAAGTTTAGGCTGGAGGTGAGGAGAAAGTTCTTCACAGAGTCATTAGTCACTGGAATGTGCTGCCCGGGGAGGTGGTGGAGTCACCATCCCTGGAGGCGTTCAAGAGGGGATTGGACGTGGCACTTGGTGCCATGGTCTAGTCATGGGGTCTGTGGTGACAGGTTGGACTTGATGCTCCTCGAGGTCTCTTCCAACCTTGGCGATACTGTGTGATACTATGAAAAAAGGCACAAAATGAGGCCTTCAAAGGCACCCTTGTATCAGAGCAATTTTTTGGGAGCAAAATTATAATCATCCTCATTCCTTTTCTCATCATACTAGCAATTGATTATTAGCTCTGCTCAACAGGATGCTAATACAATGTATGGAATGGGCCTTTTGCTTCTGCTGGAATCATTCTTACTAAATCCACAACTTCTTTTCCCAAATTCCATTTAATAAGCTGCATTTTTTTTTCTCTCTCTCCTGGTTTGAGAGTCCTATTTGTACATGTGCTATACACTGACATAAACCAGGGAAATAACAACTGACAGGCACTGTAGGATTGCAGTAATTATTGTAAAATAAGGCCGATTCGTTCTGCTGCTTCTTTCCCTAAGGCAAATAACTGGAAGCTAGTTATACTGCAATCCAACAAGCCAGAGGAAAAACACCTGTTGCATGTGATTAATCTCTGCTAAGATGCAATGAATAATTCAACATGAAGAAAATTTTAAGGCAATATTGATATCATGCCTCTCAGTTCTTGAGAAAGTGTTTGTAGCTGAACCAGAGAGAGGGTCAGGTCAAACCAAAGCATTGGCTGTGTCCTATCAAGTATATTATTAGTCTATCTACATTCTCACGCTTAAACCAAATACACAGTTGTGGTTTTCCCTGTCGTTGATAGAGCAATGACACAGCTTCATTAGAATCAGAAAATCATACAAGAGTTTGGATTGGAAGGGACCTTTAAAGATCACCTAGTGCAACTCCCCCTGCAATAAGCAGGGGCACCTATAACTAGATTAGGTTGTTTAGAGTCCTGCCCACCCTGACCTTGAATATTTCCAGGGTTAATGCTCTGCTGATTTTCTGCATTACACTGTCACATACATCGAATCACAGAACCACAGAATTTATCTGGTTGGAAGAGACTCAAAGGCCATCCAGTGCAACCCTCAACCCAGCACTGAAGGCTCAACACTAAACCGTATCCCTAAGCACCAGGTCTACATGCTGCTTAAACAGCCCCAGAGATGGTGATTCCACTAGTGCCCTGGGCAGACCATTCCAATGTTTGATAAACCTCTCAGTGAAGAAACATTTCCCAACATCCATCCCAAACATCCCCTGATGCAGCTTGTAACCATTTCCTCTAGTCCTGTCACTTGACACCAAGAAGAGGCTGCCCTCTCCTTGCTCCAACCTCCCTTCACATAGTTGTAGAGAGTGATAAAGTCTCCTCTCAGCCTTCTCTTTTCCAGACTGAGCAACCCCAGCTCCCTCAGACACTCCTCATAGTTCATATGTTACATAGATGTAAGCAAGCTAAAAAACCCAGCTGAGCAAGATGATGGATTTGCATGAGGGACATTTCAAATAAGCAAACCCAAAGACAAAGAGCAGGGTAATTAAGGTGAATTTTACAGTAATATGACCCGTATTTCACCTGAAACCAGCACCAGGACAAGAGGACACAGTCTCAAGCTGTGCCAGGGGAGGTTTAGGCTGGAGGTTAGGAAGAAATTCTACGCAGAGAGAGTGACTGCCCATTGGAATGGGCTGCCCAAAGAGGTGTTGGAGTCACCATCATTGGAGGTGTTTAGGAGGAGACTTGATGGGGTGCTTGGTCGCGCAGTTTAGTTGATTAGGTGGGTTGGATAATAGGTTGGACACAATGATCTTGAAGGTCTCTTCCAACCTGGTCTGGTCTATTCTATTCTAAATATCTTCCCATGTCACTGAAGTCAACAGGTAAGTTCCTACTAAATGCAGTGGGACCTAGATAGAGGTTACTTGCCAGGCCAGTGACTCAGCATATTTTCCAAGAATTCCTTTCTTGTTAAAATAGGTTTAGGTGTTCAGAAAGGGATTGGATGTGGCACTTGAAGCCATGGTTCAGTAGTCATGAGGTGTTGGGTGACAGGTGGGACTTGATGATCTCTGAGGTCTTTTCCAACCTTACTGATTCTGTGAAAATGCCATGAAAGACAGGTAAGTTTTGTGCACTGCCACTTTTAAGCATGCACTGCCTCAGGATTACCAAAAGCTCGAAATATCACAAAGGGTGCAATTATACCAACGGGTGAATAGAAAATGATGAGCATCCTCCTTAAAAATACATCAAGAATACTCAGCAGCTTGCAGCACTGGGCTGTCATGAAACCAGGGAAGATTTCTCATCAGTACAAATAGATACAACATTTATTTATATGCTTATTTCTCCTCACACAGCTCTAACAACCTAAACTCTCACTTGTTTCAAAGTAGGGAAGCTGTATGTTTTCAGTCTCAAGGAGATATCTACAGAAAGAGATGTAGAGGAGCTCTTATCATTAATAGTAGCACCCATAAGTACAGACTAACATTCTGTGACTCCTCCTGCCTTCCAGACATTTTAACAGGCTTCCTCCTGAAATTCAAGCTGGATTGCTGCAGATATAAATCACCAGAACTTCCACTTCTTAAAGATTCTTTCTATAGGTTTATACATTTACTGCTAAGACAATCAATAGTACCTATGATTCTCAAAGGGAAAGACTAGCTTTGTTCAGAACAGGAAATGAATTCAGTAATGTTTTCAGTGATTTTTAAATATCCCTTCACAAACCAATCACTAAACTCATAGCCTCAGAGAGTGACCTAATCCTAATCAGGCCAGTATGAAAATAGTATCATAGTATCAGTCAGGGTTGGAAGGGACCACAAGGATCATCCAGTTCCAACCACCCTGCCATGGGCAGGGACACCCTACACTAGATCAGGCTGGACAGAGCCTCATCCAGCCTGGGCTTAAACACCTCCAGGGATGGGGCCTCAACCACTTCCCTGGACAACCCATTCTAGGGCTTCACCACTCTCATGGTGAAGAACTTCCTCCTCACATCCAGCCTGAATCTCACAAAATGCTTGCATTCAGGGGAAACACACACATTCTAATGTTGGGAGTGGTATTTCTAATGGTTTCTAGGTTTTGCAGTATTCGAAAGAAAATATTTTAAGGCACTGATTTGTTTCTGTAAATCAGTGTTTCTCTTCAATACTGTGCCAAAAATCTTTCTGGTTTTAAGAGCAGGTAGAGCAAATGCTATCAGAATTCACTGCGGGCCAGTAAGGAAGATCCTCTCCCCCAAACCCAAAACCCATTTACCTTTTTTCTACAAAAGGCTCACAACTACATAATTTTCAGGCTCTCTCATGGTGCTACTGAAGCATTTTAACAGGTTTTGCAGTCATAGGAAATTGTAGATGAGCTACAGACAGCATCTCTGGAAACAGGCAGTTCTACATTTTATCAAGTTTAGGGCTTAGAAGTTTTCACAAATTTTCTCTGGGCTGAGGAGAAAGACTACAGAAGGTCTCTATTATAATTTTCACAGTTTTCTCTAAGCCACCTGTGCAGTGTTCTATCTTCATGAACATTATTAGGATTGTTCTTGTAGCAACTACAATTTTCATGTTGCCAGCCTTCTCTCTACCTGGGAATGCCTTACTGGATTACAGTGAAAACAAGAAGAATGAACTTTCTGGAGGTGAGGAACAGAAGGACTTCCAAAGCCAAAGGTTGGATCTACATGATTGTGTTAGGAAGATTCCTTATTTTCCGTAGACTTTTCCAACCCTTTTTTGGATTAGACAAGTCAACCACACTTGGACAGTTGCACTTATTTTCATTTGCTTTAAAACCTAATTTCATCATTGTACAGGGAAATTTATCACTTATTTCCTATTTTCTTTTGCCACGATCACAGTCTGAGGACTAAGTATCTTACCATAGAGATAAAAAGTCCTCCACAGTATCACCAAGGTTGGAAGAGACCTCAAAGATCATCAAGTCCAACCTGTCCCCACAGACCTCATGACTAGACCACGGCACCAAGTGCCACATCCAATCCCCTCTTGAACCCCTCCAGGGACAGTGACTCCACCACCTCCCTGGGCAGCACATTCCAATGACGAATGACTCGCTCCGTGAAGAACTTTCTCCTCACCTTGAGCCTAAACTTCCCCTGGCGCAGCTTGAGACTGTGTCCCCTTGTTCTGGTGCTGGTTGCCTGGGAGAAGAGACCAAGCCCTCCCTGGCTCCAGGGGTTAGACAGTCTAGGAGGAGGCACAGGATATCATAGAAGTTGCCCTGCTCTTCATGCAGAAGTTATGCATAACACTTGATTCTTTTCCGTTGTCTTGTTCTGTTCTTTTCTTATTCTTCTCTATTCATTTGGAGAAGAAACCACCACACTTAGAGCACTAGTCAAGGTATGGGAATACTACAGGTCCACAAAGTTTTCTAATAATCTTTTTGCTTCACTCTCAATCTTTTTTTTTCCTACATTTAATTAAATTCTCTATGCATCATTGCATTTTTTTCCACAGAAAATCCTACAAACGATTCAAAGTATTTTCCTGTGGTACTGCAACCCTGTCCCTTAGATGTCTCTCAGCAGTCCATCTTGGCATCCAGCAGCCAAGTTTTCATCATCACCACGCTGCTCGCATTTCTAATGAAGAAAAGCTATCCAACATCATCTTGCTTCCCTGGTGTAACACCACTCCCAGACATACAGTGACCTCCTCTGTGTCTGATGAGCTGATTTCACAGAACATTAGTGGTTGGAAGGGACATCAAAAGATCATAGAGTCCAACCTCTCTGCCAGAGCAGGATCACCTAAACTAGGTCACACAGGAACACATCTAGGCAGGTTTGGAATGTCTCCAGAGAAGGAGACTCTACAACCTCTCTGGGCAGCCTGTTCCAGGGCTGTCATCCTCACAGAAAAAAGTTTTTCCTTATGTTCATGTGGAACCCCCTATGCATTGCACCCATTGCCCCTGGTCTTATCATTGGACATCACTGAGCAGAGCCTGGCTCAGTCCTCCCAACACTCGCCCTTCACATCTTTATAAACATGAATATGGTCACCCCCCAGTCTCCTCTTCTCCAAGCCAGAGACTCAGGGTCCCTCAGCCTTTCCTCATAAGAAAGATGTTCCACTGCCTTCATCATCTTTGGGGCTCTGCACTGGACTCTTTCAAGCAGTTCCCTGAGGTCCTTCTTGAACTGAGGGGCACAGAAGCGGACACATTATACTCAGGTGTTTCTGATTGTTCAGCCAGAGCTTCGAAACACACACACTATCAGGCTGCCAAAAGCCATCCCTTAAGATGATTGCTCTCATTTACAGGAGTTTATTACTAGCTAAGAAATCTTATGTCTTAAACAATAAGAAATTTTACTTAAAGTTTATCCATAAAAATTATATCCCTAGAATTTTAATGTGTTTGAAGTGCTTATTTGTGGAAAGGATAGTGGGTTTAAGCTGTCACTTGAAACACAAAGTATTTCCATGACATACAGATGAGATCATCACATTTCTGGTACTATTACTTTTCCTAGAAAAAATTTCAACTGGCAAACTACTGCTGCAAGCTACAAGCACTTGATAAATACATCACATCAATCTGTTCTTGTTTTGCACTTGGTTTGTATTTTTATTTCATCTTTTGCCATTACTTTTTTAAAGCAGCAACCCAACAAGCCTTGAATCAGTGCATTTGGTAGAAACTGACTGGATCATACGCAATACTGGTTTACATTAAGCATTGAAAAGGCCGTGTGGAAGCAGAAGTTACCCCCCTGCCATCTACAAACTTTACCTTAATTTCCTAGTCCCAGAGTTTTGCTACCCCCTATGTTATTCCCCCTTAGCCTGGTGAAACCTTTAATCAGTTTTCTGCTCCTCTTTAGTTCTCCTATTTTCCCCATTCAGCATATGCCATGCTTTGAGGATGCTTGTGGAAAGAAAGGGACAGAACTTGGACCTCTTAAGGCACATTAATGCCCTGGACTAGTGTAGAAGAAATTACATGTGCATCTTCTCGTGCCTTAAAAGAAGGTGGTGGCTATCACAAATTTACTTTTAGAGGGGTCAGCAAAATTAAAGGCATTCCAGAAATACCTACAGTCTCAAGCCCCCGAGAAGAAAACTGTCTGCCCTCTCGCTTGTGATTTTGATTAGATATGAGCACAGAACCGCGACAGTTTGGAGCTCGTGTGAAAAATGCCTGGAAATCTTTAGATCAAAAGACAATAATTCTAGTATCTTCAAGATCAGATGGAAATGGAAGCAGAGGTTTCCAGTACTAAAATGTTGAATACAGGCAACAAAATTCCACTGGAGTTCCACCTAAGGTGCCTAAAATTCTTTTGTCGGGTCTGGCTGCAAATTCCTTTAGTTAAATGAACAGGAAGGAAGAAAATCAATACTTCAGGTCCAAATGTGTCTGGAAATACAGTTAATCCATTACATACACATTGTGCCATACTGAAACAATACAAGAATTCTTCTCTTACTTTGTGGAACTCACAGCTGCAATATTTCAGCTCTACTTTGCAGGCTTTTATCACAGTTTTAATGAAGTGGAGTTGGTTTTGAAGCAAAAGTCTGTGGGTTTTCATGAAAAGAATTAGATTCTTGTCTTGCACTGCCTGATCAGCTTGAAAATAGAGCTTAGTTCTCATTATCCTCTCAACAATATATTTTAAAGAAATTAATTGTAGCGATACATTGTAACCTGATGTGACGACAGGCTCATTATCAAGAGTCGTTTGCTAGCAGGCAAAGATGGATTATCTAAAAAATGGGCTCCTGGGAAGGAAGTTGAAAAGATTAGAATGTCTCTTGGGTAAAGGGTCTTTTTACCAAAGTCAAGAACCTTTGGGAATGCCTTACATTCACTTCCACTTTTAATAGTAAAGATGCTTTTCATTTCTACAGAAGATGCTATAAATATCACAAGTGTAACGGCCCAGAACTTTATTTTTTGATAGGAGGTAAGCAAAAATCCAAACAGAAGGCAACACAGTAGGTACCTGCCTGTTTTCAGTGTCCCCAGCACTCTAGCAAACCCTATGCTCTCAAAGAGAAGAAAGGTCAATATTTCCTTCCAAAAAATCAAATTTTTGTGGGACACAAGGGAGAAGATGACAAAATAATGAGACTTTTGTTGCCTCTGATTAGTGCCCTACCATCACTCCATTTGTCATCATTTACCATGAGCTCTCCTTCTCCAGACTCCAGCCTACTGAACTCCTAACCATCCCATATGCACCAAATCCTGTCCCGCTGTATTTGGCGATCACGTTGACTCAGGCATTATCTTCCTCTCTTCAGTCCTTTGTGGCAAAGCTCCACTGTGGGACTCTTCCTGCAGTGGCCATCATCCCCTAGACGTTCTGGCCCCATTTCTCAAGCAGGAGCATGCCTGCCCTACCTGCATGCATCAGTCCTGGGCATCTGTAAAGCAGCCAAGAGCTCCAAGAAAAGACTTGAAATGGTCATTCCTTAGAAAGGCTACACTACCCACTGTCACCATTGTTTGTGAACAGAGATAGCCATGCTTTAGACATTCCTCCACCCTCAGCCAACCTTCCTCTGAACACTCATAATCAAAATCAAGGCCATGATCAGATGTATTCATGGCTGGCGAGGAACAAATTGATACCTCTTAATTTCTGTACAGCCATGCCTGCAATCTCGAGTAGCAGTGCCTCTCTAAAGGGAAATAAGGACACAATTTAACAGGAAAATATAGTATTTACTTCAAATAATCTTAGCTGAGGAAGAGTTACTGATGCATCCCAGTGGCTTGAGTAAATTGGAAATAGAACAGGCTTGAGGAAAAAAGTCTGTCTCAGGCAGTCTTTCAGAGGGAGAAGAGAGCATGTCAATATTTCTGCAATCTCTCCAGCACTATGAATCACTAGTTACCAAAGTACTGCTTTTATAAAGACATAATGGCAGGGAACGCAAAGAACTAAACCTTAATAACACAGAGATTGCTAAATTCCAAGAAAATTCAAACTTTGAAGGAGATAAAAAAAACCACAAAACAGAAGAGAGTAACTTAAACTTTTTATAATATTGCTGAATATGTGTAGTTTTCAGAGGAAAGGAAAAGAAATGAGGAAAAGAAGCAAGTCACAGAAGAAAAAAAGAGTTTTCAGAAAGAATCTGGAGAATCCAAAGGTCTTACAAGAGAGAGACATTAAATGCCTCTCTCTTCTCTACAGAAGATTTATATAATGGGGGGAAACTCCCAGCAGGAGACCACCTCTTTGATTAAAACCAGAAAAAAAACAAACTAGTATCAACAAATTCCACTAGTTAGCAAATGTTTTTCATTACTTCCGCAGCGAAGGCTTCTGCCTTGAACTATGAAAAGCATTTTGGCAAATAGCTTCCCAAAGCCCAGCTTGAGGAAGCTACAAAGTTGTTTCCTTCGTAAGTTAAGAGACTACAAATTACTGGCAAAGTCTGGCTTCCCAGCTGCAAGACAAAACACCCCAAAATAGCGCACTCAATTAGGTGGGGATTTTGAAGGAGTGGTTGCTGTGCGGCAAAAATAAGGGAACTGATTAACGCGATGTATCAGGCACAGTACGCTGAAGAGCCAGCTGCAGGCTGTGTAATAGAAAGAAGCAACCACTTTGAAAGGAGCTCTCTCTTTGAGATTATAAACCATTGACATGATGGTGGTGGTTAAACTGCACAGAATTACAGAATCACAGAATTAGAGAGGCTGGAATAGACCTCTGAGACCATCAAGTCCAGCCTATGACCTATGACCACCACATAGACTAGACCATGCCACATCCAATCTTGACTTAAACACCTCCAGGAGCGATGACTCCACCAACTCCGTTGGCAGTCTAATTACCCTTTCTGTGAGGAAGTGCTTCCTGACATTCAACCTAAATCTCCCCTGCCACAGCTTCAGGCCATGCCCTCTTGTCACAAGTTGCCTGGGAGAAGAACGCAACCCTCACCTTACTACAACTTCCCTTCAGATAGTTGTAGAGTGTGATTAGGTCTCCCCTGAGTCTCCTCTTCTCCAGGCTAAACAACCCCAGCTTTTTCAGCCTCTCCTCGTAAGACTTTCCCTCTAGTCCCTTCACCAGTCTCATTGCCCTCCTCTGGACCCACTTCAGCACCTCAATATCTGGTTTAGTTGATTAGATGGTGTTGGGTGATGGGTTGGACTTGATGATCTCAAAGGTCTTTTCCAACCTGGTTTATTCTATTCTATTCTATCTTTCCTGAAGTGAGTGGCCCAGAAATGCAGACAGTACTCAAGGTGAGGCCTCAACAGTGCTGAGTACAGGGCAGAATTGCATCCCTAGACCTGCTGGCCACAATATTCCTGAAATAAGCCAAGATGCCATTGGCCTTCTGTGCTACCTGGGCACACTGCTGGCTCATGTTCAGCTGCTGTCAACCAGTACTCCCAGGTCCTTCTCAGTCAGGTGGCTCTCCAGCCTCTCATCCCCCAGCCTGCAGCACTGTGTGGGGTTATTGTGGCCAAAGTGTAGGAGCCTGCACTTGGCCTTGTTAAATCTCATACTGCTGGCCTCAACCCATTGACCCAGCCTGTCCAGGTCTCTCTGAAGTGTCTTCCTACCTCCCAGCAGATCGACACTCCTCCCCAGTTTGGTGTCATCCTCAAATTCACTAATGGTAGACTTGATCCCCTCACCCAAGCCATCAAGGCTCTACAATGCTCCTTAGACACCAGTGACTTCTGCAGAAAATTCAGCAATCAGAACAGCTTTCTCAAATTCCTGCCTCTCCTTTTTCCCTGTCTCCTCTTTTGCCTTTCCCCATGTCAGGAAAGGGAAAGGAATCAAACAGATTGATAGCCAGGTATTGCCCAACCTGCATATAAATAGCATGTGTTGATTTTGAACGACACTGCTGAAAAATTACACAGTTTTACAGAGATTTAGATTGTTCTGAATGGATTCTTTTTCCATAGTAATCAAAGGGTCATTTTTTTTTTAATGAAAATGAGCTGTAATTTAAGCACAGCAAACAATGTAAAGTACCTCGGGAGTGCAAAAGATGCACAAAACCGCATCCTCCGTAACAGATCCTACTTAAAAAGATAGAACAATCATAGAATGACATCACACAATCATAGAACAGCTTAGGTTGGAAGGGACCTCAGAGATCATCTGCTCCAACCCCCCCACTGTGGGAAAAGACACTCTCAACTAGACTTGGCTGCCCAAGGCTTCATCCACCCTGGTCTTCAACACCCCCAGGAAAGAGGCATCCACATCCTCCTTGGGCAGCCCATTCCAGGGTCTTACCACCCTCATACCCAAAAACTTCTTCCTAAGCTCCAGCCTAACCCTGCTCTCCCTCAGCTTCAAACCATTCCCTCTTGTCCTATTGCTAGACATGTTCATGAAAAATCCCTCTGCAGCCTTCCTGTAGGATCCCTTCAGGTATTGGAAGGCAACTCTAAGGTTCCCCCAGAATCTTCTCCAGGCTGAACACCCCCAGCTCCCTCGGCCTGTCCTCACAGTGGAGATGTTCCAGCCCTTGGATCACCTTTGTGCCTCACCATGCTCTCAGTAAAGAAGCTTTCCCCAATGCCCAACCTAAACCTCCCCTGGCACTCTGGAGCTTTTGAAAGGAGGCTCTGATACAGAGCCTGGTTATTTAGAAGTCGCCCATGAGAACAAGGTCCGGAGATCTTGAGACAGCCCTAAGCTGCCTATAGAATGCTTCATCAACATCTTCCTCCTGGTTGGGTGGTCTATAACAGACTCCAACCAGGGTGTCTGCCCTGCTGGTCTTCCCTCTAATTCTTACCCACAAGCATTCAACCCGATCGTCCCTAATCTCCGTCTCAATGGCATCTAGTGCCTTCCTGATGTACAGGGCCACCCCTCCACCCCTTCTTCCTCGCCTGTCTCTCCTGAAGAGCTTGTAACCGTCAGTTGCAGCGCTCCACTCATGTGAGTCGTCCCACCACATCTCTGTGATGGCAACTACATCATAACTTTCCTGCTGCATCAAGGCTTCCAGCTCCTCCTGTTTGTTACCCATGCTTCGTGCATTAGTGTACATACACTTGAGCTGGGCTGCTGGTTTCACCTCCAACTCTAGCTTGTCGCCCCCAGACTCTTGTCTGAGAGGACTATTTTCAGCCCCTTCCCCCCTCAAAACTAGTTTAAAGCCCTGTTGATGAGACCTGCCAATTCCCTTCCCAGGATCTTTTTACCTTTGGGGGACAGGCCGTTCTCATATACTTTGATAAAGCCTGCAGCAAACCCAGGACATGAGCAGTCCTTACTGCAGACCCTAACTGCTGAATTGCCTTTGCCCCACACATGTTTTTGCCAACTTTTTTTTCAGAAGGAGTGATAAAACCTGTTATTATTCTCGTGGCTATTTAACTAAAGGTAACATGTACACAAATTCTTGTGCTGCACAGGAAACATGCTCAGTTTTCTTTTAATATTACCACATTTATTTAACCAGAGTGGATAGTCATTTGCTACTTTTTCCTCAAGCTTTCCCACAGACTATCTGTGAATGCAGTCAGAAAATATCCTGAGCACAGTGACAAAATGTGGGATATTTATTCCACATGAATATGCACAGAAATGTTCTAAATTTGCACTTTGAATTTCCCTCAGTGTTGCTTTCAAGCACCAATTCTCCACAGATTCGGGGGGGGTGGGTGGTGGAATTAAATAAATAACAAATCAAATTGCATAAATAAATGATGACTTCCTTAAGAAACCTGCTTTTCTTTGGATCTTCATTGAAGAGCTGTTAGTAAACAGTGCATACAAGCAAGGACAGAGGTTATTCTGTGACCTTGAGAGAACTCTCCCTGACTTTCTCTGTTCCTCTACAACTTAGCAATATCTAAGAGCACATCCCTGAAGTGCCTCTCATCCACAAGTCAATAACAATTGCACCTCAACTACCAGCAGGCACTGCAACAGCCAGCATCTCTGCTAGATACATAAAGTGTTGCTAAGTTTTGTTGCCAGTTAGAAGGAAATTAGCTCATTAAGGTCAGGGTTGATGGCTATTCAAAGAGACAATGTTAGGATACCAAACTGAGGAGAAAGTCCATCAAAGAAACAGCTATGTAGTGATTTTATCTGGAGCAAGAATTAATGATGTAACTTTTCCATCATAGGAGAAATGAAGATGTTTAAGAGCAAGCAGACAACTATTCAGATCACAGAAAAAGCAGCAGCCAAAAGACTAGTGACAAAATGAGGTCCAGTCAAAACCACTCTTGACCAATAACTACTAAGGAAAGTCCATGTACATAAAGAGAAGCTTACAGATTTGGAAGGAGACGAGTTGTGAGAGACACCAGCTTTCCAAGCAAAAGGATTGAGAAAAAAGCCAGCAATAATTAATAGAATCATAGAATCAATAAGGTTGGAAAAGACCTCAGAGATCATCAAGTCACCTAACACCTCATGACTAACTAAACCATGGCTTCAAGTGCCACGTCCAATCCTTTTTTGAACACCTCCAGGGACAATGACTCCACCACCTCCCTGGGCAGCACATTCCAATGGCCAGTACCTCTTTCTGTGAAGAACTTTCTCAAGTTCTGAGGCACCAAGAGACTCCCTAATGCACAGGGCCACCCCTCCTCCTCTTCTCCCTCACCTGTCTCTCTCAGAGAGCTTGTAACTACCCAGTGCAGTACTCCAATGACGTGAATCATCCCTCCATGTTTCTGTAATGGCAACTACATCATAGTTTTCCTGATGAACCAAGACTTCCAATTCCTCTTGTTTGTTGCCCGTACTGCATGTGCTGGTGTACATGCACTTCAGCTGGGCTGCTGATTTCTCAACTACCTCCAGTTTATGTCCCTCTCTCTCCTCTCCAGAAAGACTGGTTTCATCACCCAACCCCTTCAAACCTAGTTTAAAGCCCTCCCAATGAGCTCTGCCAACTCTAGTGCTGGAGCCCTCTTGCCCTTTCTAGATAGATTCACTCCATCTAGGTCCAGCAGATCAGGTGCAGTAAAAGTTGCCCCTTGATCAAAGAACCCAAAATTCTGCGGCTGGCACTATCCCTTGAGCCATTTGTTGATGGTGTGGGTTCTCCTCTTCCTTTCAGTGTACACCCCTGCCACTGAGGGAACTCAACAGTGCACTTGAGCTCCTGCCCCATCAACCAATGGTCTGAGGACCTTGAATTCCTTTTTGATTGTCCTGGTGCCCTTCTTGTCAATCTCATTGCTTCCAGCTTGGATTACCAGCAATGGGCAATAGTCAGAGGGCTGGATTAACTTGGGTAGTGTCCTGGTGATGTCTCTTACCTGGGCCCCAAACAGGCAGCAGACTTCCCTTTGGGATAGGTCAGGATGACATATAGGACCCTCTGTTCCACTCAGGAGAGAGTCACCAACAACAATTACCCTCCTCTTTTTCTTTATGGTGCTACTTCTAATGGTTGGTGGGGACTGATTTGCTTTAGGCATCCCCTCAGATGGTTCCTCTTCTGTCTGAGGCCAGCTATTACACAGTATAATAAAACAAGAGACATATTCATCAAACAATTGGCAAAACAACTGCCAGAAATCTATTTTAAGCCTGGTTTTGTTAGTAGTGATTGCATTTATAATAGAACTTGGTCATAGGAAACAACCTTGAATTGAATGATCTGAAGCTGATGCCACTTAAATGGAATGGAAGAACAAACAAAAAGCATGGGCTGTAACTCAGCAGTGTGCAATAAACTTGGGCACTAGCAGGAGGTGGAGTAAAGCAGCCTGGAGCTCAGGGCTCGCTGTAAATCCTACCTAAGAAATAAATTAGTTAGCCTGTGTGAATGTAACTGCTACAGTTAGAGTGGTGCATGTAATTCAAAGCTGCCATAGATGCTTACACCAGGCTATTACTACCACAAGAGTTGCAGTAAACATAATAGGGAAAGCTCTGAACTTGAAAGGACAGAGTTTAAGGAAGTGAGCAGACTAGTGAAGTCAGGCAAAAAAAACCCTCAAATCTCAGGAAGGTGAGAATGTCATTAAGTCAAAGATGCCAACCCTATCTGGAATTGATAAACTAAGGAAGGATATCACAGGAAAAGTCTCAAAAACATTACTGAGGATAAGGAAATGACAAAAAACCCATCAGTCAGTCAAGAAATAAACATCTTACTGGTCAGGAGATGTAAGAAGAAAGTCAATATACTCAATAGTCAAAGGATACTGTGATACTGTAGGTGTTCAAGAGGGGATTGGACATGGCACTTGGTGCCATGGTCTAGTCATGAGGTCTGTGGTGACAGGTTGGACTTGATGATCTTTGAGGTCTCTTCCAACCTTGGTGACCCTGTGATACTACTGTGAAATAAAACCAATGTGTTTTAGTCATAACACTGAAAAGCAGGGGGAAATACAACGAAGCTCCTTATAGAATAAGGAAGAGGTAGTCATTAAAGAACAGACAGGTATGTTCCTAAAATGAAGCAGGGACAGGTTGGGGAAAGGGTATGGAACTTGTCTTGACTTGGAAACAAATTTCCACGTGTGAAGGGCTAGGTCGTATCCTTGACTGAATTTCAAAAGGAGGGTTTAGAAAACCCCAGGAGTGATGCCAAGTGTTGGCAACACATTTATCAAATGGAATATTACCAAATAACCAGAGACTCGTGTGTTTAGCAGCTACATGCAAAGTAGCAGTGAAGGAGGAGGAAAAAAGCGCTCAGGACCACTGCAGGCCCATTAGACTGATCCAAAGCTTTAGAAAGAGTTTGGGAGGGGAAAACAATCAGATCTGAAGGCACAGTGAAAACAGAATGGAATATAGCAAGCCTACCTAACATGCTAACAAAATCTTATCTTCCTTTCCCAAGGTAACCAACAAAGGTAATGCAGCATACCTATGCTAATCAGAGTTCAATAAAGCACTGGTTTCAAAAATCAGATGAGAAATGGTTAGTGACTCTAGAGAAAGTGTTTCTTCTAATGAAAATAATCCTGTTGATAATGATGTGCAGCAATGGCATGCACGCCATAGCTATAGCCCAGACCTTTCAAGCCCCAAGGAAAAGCTGAGAGTGTAATTTCTGGGTTCGATTGCAGTAAGAATTTCATTGATGTCTTTCATGTTTTCAGTATGCCTACCAGTCCTGGAGCTACTTTTTGGAAGTTAGATGAGACACATACTGGGAAAACAGAAGGGCAGCTGGGATTTCATGGCAAAGTAGAAAATGTTTTGGAAAGTGACACTCAGCCTAAGTTTTCACTGCCCTTTTACTTGGATACCTAGATGGAGAGCAGTTGCCTTTAGCAATGCCTGTATTTGTTGCTGTTTGCATACTTGTGTGTGACCATATAAAGTCACAGGAGGAGAAATCAGACTGTTGTGTCAACTATAACACAGGTACTGTTTTTGCTTGGCTTTTCCTTCCTCTTCCCATTGTTACCAGAACACTATTGAGGAAATATGAATTCACTGAGAGTTGCTCCAGCTGTTTATTTTCTTCCAAGCACCTCAGAGGAAATGCTTACTCTTTTCTCAACACGTTTGACACTGTAACCCAGAGGTACATGATGACATAGCCTGGCAAAAGTGGCTAATACAGACTGAGATTTCTCCAGCATCAAGGAACCAGTCAGTGAGAGGAACTAAGGGTAACTCTAGCTGCCATCTGTATTTAGCAGAGCACAGATCTATCTCTCACTATTTATGTAGCATTTTGGAGGAGTAATGAAATGAATTGGGAGAAATCCCTTCTAGGGACAGAAAAAATGTCTCTGTTTGACATAACTTCCGTGAGAGTCACAAATAATGGCCAATCCATCCGTCTGGGCACCTTAACAGATTAGCACACAGAGGATTTGATGTGCATCCAGCTGCTGTGAAGGAGTAATCACTTCCCAAAAGCTTCATCAAATCACGTGATTCACGGCAAGATTTGATAGGGGGATTTTTCTTAGCAGAGAAGCAAACAGCCACTCTGCAAAGAAAATGACTTAGAAATGCTTTGCTAGGTCTTGTTTCTAGTGTTTAGCCATTCTAGTGCAGTGGGTCTTACCAAACACATACTTTTTCAGTTATACATAAGTCACAATAGCATTCAGAAGGGGGCCTTACATCATGCTGCTGAAATAATGCAGCCATTGCTGGCACGCATAAACCAAATCAGAGAAAGAATTTGCAGATATTAAGAAAAAAGTCTTTTTTTTTGTGCACTGAGATGAAAACCAAACCAACAAAAAAACAAACTCAAAAAACCCTAACCCCAAGAGAACCCAAACAAAACAAAACAAATAGGAAACCAAAGAGAAAGGGGAAAAAAACCACAGTGTGCAAAGCTGAAAGCAGAACCTCTCTAAGCTAGGAAAATTCTTCTGAAAGCCAACTTCCCATGTGAGCTAACCCGAAATTCAGAACTAACCCCCTAAAAGCACTGAAATTGAAATAAAAGCCAATGTAAGGCAGAAAGCCTCTGGGGTGTATTGTCAAAGTGACTCATGAGGTTTAAAGTCAATAGAAGTTGACGAGTGAGACCGAAATTCTGTGTAGTGCTTTAAAAATATACCCTGAGGTACCAAGTAAAGAAATGAAGAGCTAATCCCTGCATACAAATACAGCACTGCAAACTTTACTTACAGTTAAAAAAACCCCATCAAAACACAAAAAGAGGTCACAAGGAACAGATATTTCTGCACAAAACATTTGGAAAGTAGCCTGTCCTGCTGAGAGAAGCACCCTAAATGTAATGGTTTAAGACCAAGTGCAGGGTCCTGCATCTGGGTTGAGGCAACCCATCAAGGGAAGTGTGGCCAGCAGGGCAAGGGAGGTGATTCTCCCCCTCTACTCAGCCCTGGTGAGACCCCACCTTCAGTACTGCGTCCAGTTCTGGAGGGATATGGACATGCTGGAACTTGTCCAGAGAAGGGCCACAAGGATGATCAGAGGGCTGGAGCACCTCTCCTATGAGGACAGACTGAAGGAGCTGGGGCTGTTCAGTCTGCCAAAGAGAAGGCTCCGAGGTGACCTCATTGTGGCCTTCCAGTATCTGAAGGGGGCCTATGAGAAGGCTGGGGAGGGACTTCTCAGGATCTCAGGTAGTGATAGGAGTAGGGGGAATGGAATGAAGCTGGAGGTGGGGAGATTCAGGCTGGAGGTGAGGAGGAAGTTCTTCCCCATGAGAGTGGTGAAGTCCTGGAATGGGTTGTCCAGGGAGATGGTTGGGGTGCCATCCCTGGAGGTGTTTAAGACCAGGCTGAATGAGACTCTGGCCAGGCTGATCTAGTGTAGGGTGTCCCTGCCCATGGCAGGGGTGTTGGAACTAGATGATCCTTATGGTCCCTTCCAACCCTGACTGATACTATGATACTAAGTGAAGTTTTAGTCATGTCCAGCTCTCCTTTCGTTTCTCTTCAGACTATGACAACCATTGCTACTGGTATGGTTACCTCCACAGCACACACACACCTGCTGTGTATTGACTTTCAACCTCTAGATCCATGCACAAATCCAGGATGGATTTTGCTCTTGCTTCTCCCTTCCCTTTTTTGTCTTCAATTTCTACAGTTCCAGCAAAGCAGGGACATGTTCTACAATGGTCTGTGGCTGAATTATTTCTGAAATCAGGATGCTTGATTGTTAAAGATGCACAAAAAATTATTGCACTTTTGAGAACTGAATGAAATCTCACATAACATAAAACCCCAGACAAATCTGCATGCAGGCATCTAAATCACCTATTCATTTGTTTATTTTTCTGAGTCATGCTGCAGTTGAGAGTGAGGGAGAAAGAAAGATGACCTTTCTATTTCCTGATCCCAGTGCTGTTGATGCTTAATGGAATTGATATCCACTTGGTAACAATTTTACTTTACTTTCATTTTCTCTGCTTAGTTTCTCACACTTTTTCTTTAACACAGGCACCAGCACGAAAATGGAACACTTTGTTGATGACTTCACCTGCTTCAGTTCAAGTTTCTCATCTGGAGTCCAAGGACAGTGATGACAATGACACAGGAATGTGGCTTTCTGGGCTGTGTTTAGCAGGGGCTGAGATCTCCCTTGTGATAAGAGAGCGCACAGTCCCAAACAATGGCTGGCCGTCTTTGTGGGGTGGGACACTCAAGTAGGCTCTCTCTTCCCTGCTGAGAGACACTGGTTTGTTTCTCTTGAAGAATGTACTGTGTGTTTACAAAGTAATTGTTACAGTGAATAAACAACTAACTATATACTCTAGACTTCGGGGCAGCAACAGTATAAATGGTCATTTCCTCAGTTACTTCCTATGAGCGTGTTCATGTTATCCTAATCATAGGGACTACAGGCAAAAATAAACTATACAGCTGTTCCAAAAAGCAGAAAGACTTCGGTCTTCTTCCTATTATTCAGACATAGTAACTTTAAGCTTTGCTTGGTTAGTTTAGCTGAAGATTATTGCTTAAGAATTGATTCCAGCATGAGGAATCTCTAGTAGGCTGTGTAGTGCCAGTTCAGTTGTGAAAGACAACACTTGAAGAAACAAGACAACTAAATTCCAGAAGGACAGCTCTCCTTGAAAGGCAAAATTTCCAGAAGTATCTCTCTACCTCAAAAGGCACTGCTTGAGATAGGACAGGCACTAAAAGGTTTACCAGCAGAGTATTTCTTTACATTTCTAGCAATGCTTTAGGACGACGTCTCATAAAGCACAGGGATTCAATTCTTCTCTGTGCTCAAGTTCCACTCAGCTGAGCAGCAGATGAAGCTATTAAGATAACACCCATGACTTAGTCTGATAAAACCCTGGCATCAAAGTATCAAAGGACCTGCTTTACCATAAAGCAATGGCATAAAATCCCTTAGGAGTGGCAAGTCAGTGAAGTGCAGTAGAGTAGTAGTTCTGCCGCAGCTCCCATCAGACATACCAGCATATGGACACTCACCCTCTCTGCTCTGTCATACCCCAAGGGTTCCTGGTACAGGTGCTGCCTTCACTGAGGGAATGGTTCCTGCCAACTGCTTCAAACACAGTCCATTCACTTGCTGCCTCTGGGGAGACATAAAGAGCTGGGTTGGGAAACCCTTGCAGCATTGAACACTTTCACAGAGGGGCTGAGGACCAACCATAGGAATAAGCACTCCCCGGCCAGGGCAAAGCAGCACAGCTCACTTCCCTGGGGACAGTATAATTGAGGACTAGCAGATGGCAAGCGACAAGAAGCAGAAGTTGCTATAGTTAATTGAGTCCAAGCATGCATTAGGAAATAAGGACTCTTATGACCATTTTTACCCAGATGTGACTTTGTTTCCCACATGAGCAATGCTGAGGAAATTCTACAGAATGCCCCCCCCAATCTATTAGGTAAGCTACAATATTATTGTACTGCTAATGCAATGAACAAAATTAAAGTCTCAGTAAATTGATCTCATCACTTACATTAGCATCTACCCTTAACGGAGTTGATCCGCTCTGTGCCCAGGTGGCCAAGAATGCGAATGGCATCCTGGCCTACATCAAGAATAGTGTGGCCAGCAGGAGCAGGGAAGTCAATGTGTCCCTGTACTATGCACATGTTAGGCCACACCTTGAGTACTGTGCCCAGTTCTGGGCCCCTCAGTTTAAGAAGGACATTGAGACTCTTGAACGTGTCCAGAGAAGAGCAACAAGGCTGGGGAGAGGCCTCAAGCATAAACCCTGTGAGGAGAGGCTGAGAGAGCTGGGATTGTTTAGCCTGGAGAAGAGGAGGCTCAGGGGAGATGTTATTGCTCTCTACACTTACCTGAAGGGTGCTTGTAGCCAGGAGGGAGTTGGTCTCTTCTCTCAAGCAACCAGCACCAGAACAAGAGGACACAGTCTCAAGCTGCAGCAGGGGAAGTTTAGGCTAGAGGTGAGGAGAAAGTTCTTCACTGAGCAAGTCATTTGCCATTGGAATGTGCTGCCCAGGGAGGTGGTGGAGTCACCGTCCCTGGAGGTGTTCAAGAGGGGATTGGACATGGCACTTGGTGCCATGGTCTAGCCATGAGGTCTGTGGTGACAGGTTGGACTTGGTGATCTTTGAGATCTCTTCCAGCCTTGGTGATACTGTGATACCTGCCAAATCCTGTGTCTAGTCTCACTGGAAAATTCATAGCAAAACATAGTGCAGGGAATCAGGGGCTGTCACTCTGAGAGTGAAAGCTCTGCTCAGGCTGTCAGACCAAGACTGTGATGTGAACTGTGCAAGGCTCTGCAGAAAGCAGATACATAGAGCCTAGTTGCAGGCCCCACCATTAAACTAGAGTGCAGGGGCTGTTCTCTGTATAAATCAAAGCCTAGCCTTTAACACCTAGAAAATCTTTTTGATGCTTCACTGATTAGATGGTGATTGCCACAGACATCAGCTTACAGGAAACTTGGAACTGGCACAGTAAATATTATTACCTAGAATTTCTAATAGAAAAAAGAAGTCTCTTTTATTCACTAGCTAATCTGATACATTGAGTTCAACTAATTTAGTTTTCTATTTCATCACCTATTATTAGCAGCCCTTTTCCTTTCTGCTCCAGTCTACATGAAAAATGTTCACACCTATTAATTTCTACCAGCAAAAAGTTTGCTCTCAGGGAATACCTGAGGCTGACTTTCACTTTTCCCCATCAGCAGAACCTTTTCTCCAGCATTCAGAAAGATGTGCAGCCTTACCATGATACCCTTATGAATAGTGTAATCATAAATATGTATGTGTACATATGCAATACACAACTTTTGGGTTATGGAGAAAATGTTCAAGTGGAGTTTTATTTTTACATTACAAGTCTGAACATAAGGTTGGAAGTTTCAGCTTTCCTTTTCAGTGAGGTCAATGACTACCACTCTTTATATATGTACTAAGAGGAAAGAAAAAGAGACTTTTAGTTCCAGAAGAGTCTGCAATACATGCAAACCTACAATGGATGACCCTGTGATAATGGATGCAGCAGTGTGTGTGTGCATATAAAGCTACATATATTTATATGCACACATAATATATATGTATTAGACTATATAAATGTATTTGCATTGAATAGTTTATGAGTACTAAATAGTGTCTAGGTATTTACTCAGATGCATGTGACTATGGTTAGAGTCTTTCACAGGATCACATGATGTTAGGGGTTGGAAGGGACCTCCATCAAGTCCAAGTCATCAAGTCCAACTGCCCTGCCAGAGCAGGATCATAGAATTTAGCACAGGTCTTGAAAGTCTCTAAAGAAGGAGACTCCCAACCTCTCTGAGCAGCCCATTCTAGTGCACTGGGACCCTCACAGTGAAGAAGTTCCTCCTCATGTTGAGGCGGAACCTCCTGTGCTGTAGTTTATATCCATTACCCCTTGTCCTATCACAGGGTGCAACTGAGAGGAGCCTGTCCCCTCCCTCCTCAGATAAACATTTATTAAATCCTCTCTCAGTCTTCACCAGACTAAAATGCCCCAGGGCTCTCAGCCACTCCTCATAAGGCAGTGCTCCAATCCTTCAATCATCCTGGTAGCCCTCCATTGGACTCTCTCCAGTAAATCCCAGTCCTTCTTGAACTGGGGAGCCCAAAACTGGGTGCAGTATTCCAGATGTGGCCTCACCAGGGCAGAGTAGATGGGGAGAAGAACCAATTACCTGCCAAGTTACACTAACTAACATTTCTCCTTTTGCCTCTAAAGCTCCTATACACTTAAACTGCACATTTCAAATGCAGTTTGTATACATTTGGGTTTTATTTGCTTAATGCATGTAAGACTAGACTATAATTCTTCCCTGCACTTGAAATTCAGACATTTCCATGGGAGTCTAATATTATTGTGATAATGGAATTAAGAACTGACACTAATTTCCCCACAAAATGTTCACCTCTAAAAAAGAAGTTCACACAGTTGATTTGTTCTTTCCTGCACAGTGATGCTCTTATTTTATCTGACATTCACTAAAAATAAATGTGTGTGAATGAAGGAATTAGGTCACCTAGTGACATTACCTGGGCTAGAAGAATATTCAAGAAAAAAAGTTTGTATCTGTGCACATTGGCTAGTATAGTTTCATACAATAAAATGACAGGACAGCCACAGTAATTGGTTCCAGTCTGGGAACAGAGCAAGGGATACCATGGTTACTGGAGGCAGCGGGTCCTCCTGCTAGCAGAGAGTGCACTGCACCAGGGTGTGCGACAGTTGCCCATTTGCTGCCCTGAGGCTGTGATAGCTCTTGGCATAATCAGGGAAAGGTGCCTCATTTACAGTCAGCTTTTTACTACCAGCTGCCCAGGGTCTCAGCTGATTCATTCACAAGACCCCTGCTCATGACAACGCACAGCTATGCAAGCCCTTGCCCCATTGCCCATGCAGGAAATTTGAATAGAATAGACCAGACGGGAAGAGACCTTCAAGATCGTGTCCAACCTATCATCCAACACCACCTAATCAACTAAACCATGAAACCAAGCACCCAGTCAAATTTCCTGCTGAACACCTCCACTGATGGCAACTCCACCACCTCCTTGGGCAGCCCATTCCAATGGCCAATCACTCTGTGTAAAACTTCCTCCTAACCTCCAGCCTAAACTTCCCCTGGCGCAGCCTGAGACTGTGTGCCCTTGTTCTGGTGCTGGTTGCCTGAGAGAAGAGACCAACCCCTTCCTGGCTACAACCACCTTTCAGGTAGTTGTAGAGGGCAATGAGGTCTCCCCTGAGCCTCCTCTTCTCCAGGCTAAACAATCCCAGCTCCCTCAGCCTCTCCTCATAGGGCTTGTGCTCAAGGCCTCTCCCCAGCCTTGTTGCCCTTCTCTGGACACGTTCAAGTGTTTCGATGTCCTTCTTAAACTGAGGGGCCCAGAACTGGACACAGGACTCAAGGTGCGGCCTAATCAGTGCTGAGTCCAGAAGCAGAATGACTTCCCTGCTCCTGCTGGCCACACTATTCCTAATGCAGGCCAGGATGTCATTGGCCTTCTTGGCCACCTGGGCACACTGCTGGCTCATGTTTAGGCAGCTGTCAATCAGCACCCCCAGGTCCCTCTCTGTTTGGCAGCTCTCAGCCACTCTGACCCCTGCCTGTAGCTCTGCATGGGGTTGCCGTGGCCAAAGTGCAGCACTCGGCACTTGGACTTGTTGAATGCCATCCCACCTAGCAATAGAAAGCACACCTATAGTTTAATAGTAATCAAGTGTAATTGGTTCCTCAAATTATGAAAACCATCACTATCTAAATTCTTTTATTACTCAAGGGATATGACCTTATAGCTACATTTCAGCATCTGAAAGGGACCTCCAGGAGGGCTGAGGAAGGACAAGGGGCAATGGTTTGAAACTGGAGCAAAGTGGGTTTAGGTTGGACATAAGGAGGAAGTTCTTCACAATCAGAGTGGTAAAATACTGGAACAGGTTGTGCAGGGATGTGGTTAAGGCCCTGTCCCTGGAGATATGTAGAATTGCTGGGACCCTGGGCAGCCTACATAGTTGGAGTTGAGCCTGCTTACCGAAAAGGGATGTTGGGCAAGATGATCTTTGATGGTCCCTTCCAACCTGATGCTATCCATGAATCTGTGACACAGATTAATAAACAAAGCAAACAAAACCAACAACAAAAACTAACCTAAAATAACCCCAAAGAAAACAAACAAAACCACACACACACACAAGAACCTAACAACAACCAAGAAAATAAAAACCAGCTTATGAGCTTCCTGTGGAGTTAGGAGCTGCACAGTTCTTTTCAGAAGTCAAAGCTAATACAGACAGTGCTATTTATTTGGGGAAGCAAAGAAATCATCATCACATCAAACAACCAGCTGTTAGCTGGTCTGTTCCAGGTCTTGATGGTTGGGCTTGATCTCAGAGGGCTTTTCCAACTCAAAAAATTCTATGATTCTATGGCAGGAGAGTACTGCAGAGCCTTAACTTTCACACCTACAGTGACAGAACAATATGTAAAGAGGAACAGGGGGTCTGCTTCCTTGGTACAATTTATTCTTTTCAATCGTCTTTGCCTCCTTACTCACTTGGTCTTTTATGAGTACAGCCTTCACTGTGCCTGAGAAGCACTGTTCTATTTAGTTTTCATTGCCCTACACCTCTGACTCCAAGACATAATACAGTGTCCTTGAAAGACACATGTTCTATGTGTAAAACTCATGCAAGTTCCTGGCTTAGGGAACAAGTTGAGGACCAAAACCTAGTCCCCTATACATACTTCACCATCAGTGTTTTGAGGGAAATCCTTCCCCCTTGAAGTGTTTTTAGTGCTCTTATAGGCATTTCAGGATTAATACAATTATATTCATCAAAACTCCTATACACTGAACTTATAGGTATGGTGGTAAACCAACATAAACTTATATTTCACAGAATCACAGAATTGTCAGGGTTGGAAGGGACCTCAAGGACCATCTGTTTCCAAGCCCCCTGCCATGGGTGGAGAGCACTTTCCACTAGATAAGGTTGCCCAGAGTCACATCCAGCCTGGCCTTATAAACTTCCAGGGATGAAGCTTCTACCACCTCCCTGGGCAACCTGTTCCAGGGTCTCACCACCCTTATGGTGAAGAACTTCTTCCTAATGTCTGATCTAAATCTCCCCTCCTCTAGCTTGCATCCATTTCCCCTAGTCCTATCACTACCTGACACCCTAAAAAGTCCCTCATTACCTTTCTTGTAGCCCCCCTTCAGATACTGGAAGGCCACAATAAGGTCTCCTGAGAGCCTTCACTTCTCCAGACTGAACAGCCCCAACTCTCTCAGCCTGTCCTCATAGGCAAGGAGCTTCAGCCCTCTGATCATCCTTGTGGCCCTTCTCTGGACTCATTCCAGCATGTCCATACCTTTCCTGTAACAGGGATTCTAGATCTGGACACAATATTCCAGGTGGGGTCTTGCAAGAGCAGTGTAGAGGGAGAGAACTGTCTCTCTCCACTGTCTGGCCACAGTTCTCTTGATGCAACTCAGGCTATGGCTGGCTCTTGTTAGAGCTGTAGGGCTAGCCACAGTAGGCCCAGCTCATGAGAAGCATTATATTGCTAGAAACCAGTAACCCAGAAAAACTACAAGTACAGTAATATTTATACATCCATTTACACTGGATCTGCATGCAGTCCTGTGTCTGTTTGATAAATGATGATCTTTAGCAGTATTACAATGTTGTATTCACTGCAAAGAGAGTCATGTGCTGAAAAACTCTGTGAGCTAAGAATCTTTCAGTGTAGTGAGGAAACACATCAATAATGAAAGGGCAAGGACAGACCACTTCTGACAGCAATATAGGACTTCACAAGCTGCCATCATGATACCCTGACTTTGCTATGATTTAGAAAGGGCAGGGATCATGTATGCACTGCTTTAAACTGGTGGTGTAGTGTAAGGCCACCCTTTCTTTAGGTATGGTACAAGAATTACTTGCAGAGATCGTAAAAGGGAAGACATTGAGCAAGGAATTTTCTGGTTTCTGCCTTCTATCTGTACAGTGTAGAAACCCAAGGAATTATTTTCACTCATGGGAATTGTTTGCAGCTCTGTATCAGCCAAATTACTGCATGCAAGGCATGTGAAAGCTATGCAGGCAGATTGGTTTATCTAAATTACTTAGTGGGCAAAGGTGCAGAAGTGTTCTTATACTATGGCTTTCCAGGTCCCTTCTTTTTGAAAGCAACAGCTTTCACTGATTATACACTCAAAAGGTTTGGTGCTTGAGCTCCTCTCAGAAATTCTGTTCTGGCATATGAAAGCAGCCTCACAGAGTGCCTCCAGGCAAGTTAAATCAACCTAGGCCTGTCCCCGCCATTCTCGGCTGCATCTTCCTCGGCCTGTCCCCGCCATTCTCGGCTGCATCTTCCTAGTCTTGCTCATCCAGCAAGCTGATCTAGGCAAGGATTATTGGCTTTTCTCATGAGTTTTCATCACTTCTCTGAAACAACTTGTTATGTGGCCATATAAGCACTACAGCCCACAGAGGGTGGGATGAGAGGACAAGGTTTCAGCAGCCTCAGTCTATAGCCTGAGACACCCAGCATGTGCATATTCAGCATCTTAGTCTCCTAAAACTTTGCAAAGTCAAGTTACATTCCCTTGCAAACAAAATCTCTGTGGCTGCCATACACAGTTCATCAGATAACCAACTGCTGCTTGTGCACATTAATTATTCTGAGAGTCTTCTCAAAAAACAAGCTAAGAGTCTAATGAAGCTTGCATGAACTCCCTATAAATGCAGAATGCATACTAACCTCAAAGATGACTTACTTTTGCAGAAGAACCTAATTTCTTTGGCCTTAGGAAAGTTAACATGGTTCCAGGCCAGCTTTATTTGTGCCTCAGCTCTATGCATAGTGATCTTTTCATAGCACAGCAGCTGCCATGCTGACACGTGCAATACCCTTACACTAAAATTACTATCTGTCCTACTAAAATGCTCCGATTGGCTCTGATTTGCTGTGCCATGTACACTGAGTTTTGATGACACAAGATCTGATTGTGACCCTGATGGATTGTCTGGATGGTTTGGGGTTTTTTTTTCCCCACAGAGGTGAAATCTTAAACTGAAATACTATTCTGAACCTCAGCTAGATAATAGCCAAAGATCTGCAGTGGGATGTTTTATTTGACACACCCGAAGGCTAGAAAAATATGGGTTTAGAAGTGTTCAACTCTTCCCACTGCATATCATCTCACTCAAATGAATACTGTTATTGCTAACATAATGCATTTTTTAACAACAAATCCTTCTCTCAGGCATATAAATTACTGCCTGCACAGTTTTGTTTTTATTTTAGTGATCCAAACAGTTTCCAAAATAAGGAGAAAGCTGAAAACAGAATGCTTCTGTTTAACACTGTAGGGCTTCCTTTTTTTTTTAATGCAGCTGCTAAAACAATGGCAAATATAATCCCTGGCCTGAATGTTTCTACAGCTAACACTGATTTAACTATCAGTGCTTTAACCATGAATGTGTTTGGTGTGAGTGGAGTAAGGAGACTGCCTGAGCAAAAGGAGCATAGCTAAGAGGGCACAAGGTCTTTCAGAGGACAGGTGTTACACATTTTAATGTCACCTGGCTAAGGATAAGGACATCTTCACTGAGTGAACCTTTCTGAAAGACATTAATGTCATGCTTCATTTTAAGTGGCTGTATCAAGTTTACAAGGATGTTTTAAGGTTCCTTGTTCTTTATTTCCTGTGGCTGTAAATGCCAGTTCAAGAGAGAGAAAGTCCCTGCCCATGGCAGGGGGGTTGGAACTAGATGATCCTTGTGGTCCCTTCCAACCCTGAATGATACTATGAAATAATAATTATTGGTAATTTTGCCTAAGGAAACACTGCTTTTTATCCAGTGTGCCACTAGAGAGGAGTTTAGTCCTTTTCACTGTATTCTAATAGTACAGAGGCAGGGGTACAGCCATGAGGGGTTTGGGTTTTTACAGTTAGTACATTTAAAACTAGATTGGCTAGAAATCTTTAAAAGTAGTCACCTAAATGACAGGATCTAATGACACACACAGTCACTCCCACAAAGATGGAGATCCTTGATAGGTCCAGCTAAAATGACACAGCCTTCTTGCTGTTCAGCAGTATTTGAGAGGAAAAATGCAGGGCCTAATAAAGCATCTGCCTTGTGGCTAAGAAGCCATGGCACCACATCCCTCAGCCAGCACCTGAGCACAAGCCTGCTCCTTGCTTTATAGCCCTAAGGCCTACTTCTGATGTCCTCATTCAATAAGTTCCTGGAACTCTCCTACTGAAATAAGCCCCCCATTTCTCTCTCCAGGATAAGAGTTTGCATTGCATGTAACCTGTTTTATTCTCTTCTGTGCATGTCTGAAGCAAGGCCCAGTGAATGGAAAGAAAAAGTATGCTTGTCTTCACTGAGACCATTTACAGCCCTGGAAGAAGATGATCAGCATTTCAGCATGTAAGCTATTTTCCAGGCCCTAAAGAATAACTTCTGTGCTGGACACCCTTCTTACTTCATGTCCTTAGGCCATCATAGCTACAACAGTAGTATTACTGCAGCAAGTAGGTCTGTTATCTAAAACATGAACAGCTCGTTCATACAGAGCAGCTAATTTATGTCCCATGAAACCTCTGTCTTTTGGGCATCATTTTTAGGTTTATCTTTTTTTTTTTACTAGGGAGAGAGCATGTCCCTACCTTCTCTCATGCTTGCATTCACATGGCACTGAAGGGAGGCAGTTTGGGAAGTATCCATTAGGTCCAGAGAGACTGTTTATTAACACAGCTCTTCAAAGCCTGTGTGTAGGAAAAGTATTTATAGAAACTCAACAGCCAACATCTTAAACCTGGACACCTAAAACCAGGTATCTGTGGTCATACTAACCTGGATATTTCTGAGATTGCCTGCAAGTTTAGAGGGCCTGCAAGGATACAGCCACAGATTTGAACTAGTGACTAAGGAGCCTGCAAAGCCTTACCTCAGAGCTAAGAATAACATTCTCCCTGCCCTGACTACTTCCTCTTTTCCTTTTTCATCAGGGGAAACCTCTGCCCCCTTGCACAAGGAAGGAACTGCTGCCCAGGAGAAGAGGGGCAGCCATCCCCTACTATAAAGGACCAGAGGGTACCAGGGGAGTTTGCACCACCACTCAGATGCAGTCTTTATGCCTCAATCTCTCAGATAAACAGTCACAGGTTTCACCATATCCTTTATTTGATTTGTCTTTTATCTGATGGGATGAATCCAGGTTAAAAAATGTGTGGTTTGGGTTTTACATTGAGACTAACATAGATTTCAGCTTCTGAGAAGTCAACAGAAGGACAGGGAGACTTAATCTGTATCCACACAATTCACATACATGCACATATAGATAAGATAAAGTAAGCTGACATCAAATGTCAACATTTAGCCATTCCATTTAAAAGGAAAACTAAACCTCTTTCAAACACACACAAAATCTTCTTTACAAGTTCCACCCCCCCTCCCCATTTTTATGATTCATTTAAGGATGCTATCAAAAATATTTTGCCTCCTTACTCTCTTCCTCCTCAAATAATGTCCTTACTACCAATGTTTCCCATCATCAGAGCTGACATGAAGGAAGTGCTGCCAATAAACAGAGGGGAATTTAGACTCTAGGACACACTTTACCCCAGGCTTTTAGCATGCAATCTAGTTTGCTAGGAGGCAGCTTTGATGCCACTGTTCTTTCCCCAGAAGACATCCCTCATTACTGAATGCTACATGTCGCCCTGTTGGTCTGGAAGAAACATTTCATTAACTACAATATCACTATAGATTGCATCTAGTTGCCATAGAAACTTTAGAGAAGAAGCTTGGGTTTAACCCTTGGAATGGACGGAATTTTTCAACTCTAAAGCATGGTAACTTAAAAAGATAACATGCCTTTCATTGGGCTTTATCTTTCAGTACAAAACCTGACAGCTGTTGTTAATTCATGCAGGACTGATGGCTGTGAAATATTTTATTACAATACCTACTACTTAACTGGGACACTACACTGAAGGACCACACTGCTGTTGACTTCCCTGCAACCGTGATTTCCACCACAGCCATTCAACATCAAAGGCTGTGTAGAGCTGATGTAGAAAACTCCTTCACTGCTGTGTTCAGTGGAGACAGTTAGCCAGCAGCTGTGGGTGCTGGTCATGGCTTTTCCACAACTTTTGTCAGTCACAATTTTGCTTGACAAATGGGTGTAAGGACAGCACACACCTCAGAGATGCCTAGAAATCCCCAGGTAGAAAGTGATTGCTTGTGGACACTGCTTTGTTTTCCTCACAGACTAGAAGATGCCTAGAGGATTATTTTTTTCTTTTGGAAATAAAGATGCCATTCAGCCCAAGAATATAGACTAAGCCATACACCAGGCTGTGCTGCTCCCTAGGCAGCAGTACTGCTGCTAAAATGCCATCCTCTTTCAAGTGAGCCTCCTTCCTAGCATGCACGGAAAGACTGAACTTCATAGTCTTCTCACACTGAAGTAATGCACTGCTGTGCTCTGGATTACAGTACTTCATCTGATAGCTAAATAGCTCGCTCAGTGAAGAAGCATCAGCTCTCTGAAACTGGAGCCACAATTCCATATCTGTCTGCACTTAGGACTTGAGCAACAAAGCATTTTTTCTTTACTGGTTTCAGTTCTGTAAAAAGAAAACCCTGCAGATTATGGCCCTTCCCATTCACATAAGTGTAAGGGTAAATTGTGCAATGTATGCTATTATCACTCAATAAAGAGTTCCTTCTGCCTTGCCAGGCTACATAAAAAATGTGGAAAGCCTAGTCTCCAAAAGGTCTCAAGTTCTCCATCTCCCTTTTTCTTGTGTTCTCATTTCTTCACCTATTAGAAATACATCGGCATCAACAAATGATAGTTTAAGGTTACAGCAGTGGAAGGGCCTGGCTTCCTCTCTTGCCAACATTCTTTGTAGGGTGGCTTCTGCACACTAGCACTTTTGTTCTTTTTGCTACAAGCTCTTTTCAGTTTGTAAAGCTCAGCCTCTAGTTACAGCTGGTTTTGTTCTGATGAAAAAACTGGAGGGGGATGTGTGTGTAGGGATGGGAGGACTTGCACCCATGCAGTTTTGTGACTATTCCAAGGCAGGCTGTGGTTGAAGTTATATTTAATATCAAGACCTCTGTTACCAAGTTAAGATCCTCTTAATATTGCACAGCCTTTACTCATTTTGGTGGACCAAGTAGTACCACTGAAGTCAATGAGGCTGTGGAGCTTCATTATCTGAAATTACAGAGTGATCACAGTAACAGGAATGATCATAATGAATACCTTTCATTGGGAAGTCAACGGGTCTGTTTGTGCAAGTGTTCACAAGCATGAATGAGAATTGCACAATTTAGCCGGAGCCATACTCTTTTCTGACAAGTTCAGCATCTTTTCTTGATGAAAACTCCATGGATAATACTGTCTCACATGTGCAAACTGCCCAATGAACCTGGTTCTGTTTGGAATATCTAATTTGTCCCAGTGGCATTGCTCTGCAAGTTCTTACTGTTTTTCTCTACTCCTCATGCTGTGGCCTTTGAGTTGTTAGTGGCCTGTCTTGCAGTGGCTCTGCTGGGCTTAGCAAAGCCCAGCAGACCTTCAGCTGAGGATTATGGGTGGGAAGTGATCATGGAGGCACATCCCTGGAGTGTCCTGCATGGTGGCATAGGATGTGGAGTGAGGATGCTGAGGGTGAACCTTCTGGGAGAGTCAGAACAAAAAGTACTGGAGATCGGAGAAAGGGACTCCTGAGCATTCCTGGGCATTGTCAGTGGCACTGGGGAAATGTCCATGGTGACAATCCCAGCTGGCTCATGGTTACTGCTGGAAGAGGTTGGAACTGGGCCCTGTTCCTTTGGTGTCCTTTGCTCTGTGATCCACCTAGCAACCCCCCTGACTACATTCGGTGTTCCCTTACATAGCTTTCACCTTGCTGCAGCTTCTCTTGCTTTCCTCTGTGCCTAACTCTGCCTTTTCCATGCTGTCCTACCCAATGAGATTGCTGTTCAAAAAAGGATTGGACGTGGCACTTGAAGCCATGGGTTAGCTAGTCATGAGGTGTTGGGTGATAGGTTGGACTTTATGATCTCTGAGGTCTTTTCCTGCCTTATTGATTCTATGATTCTGCTCCAGAGAAATGTATTTAACTCTTTGGAGCCACTATTAGATTAGGATAAATTTGATGCTTTTAGCTGATTGACTAGGGAGAACTTAAAACAAACAACACAACAAACCACCATAGAAAGCATTTTCTGTCCTTGAGAAGCACTGGCTTTAAATAGCACAATTTCATCTGACATATCTCATAGCTGAAGCAGTGTCTCAAAATGGCACACCTATAGGCATTCACATGAAGGAAATAAGATTCAGTACAAGTATTCCTATTAAAGGATAACTATGACTTAAAATAATGAGAAACCACAGTGAAAACTGTCCAGTGAATACAGAACTCATTAGCAAGTATTCATATTTACAGTATCACAGTATCACTAAGGTTGGAAGAGACCAAGGATCATTGAGATTTAATTAGTATTTGGTGTTTTAAACTAGGAAGACAGCCTGTTACCCAGTTTTGCATTCAAATTCAGAATTATAAACACCTGTAAACCCAGTAAGTACAGGAATCCTGCAGGGAGCTATCCCATTGAAGGTAGTCTCAACAGCACCCTTAAGTAAAAGGCTTAATCTGACTGGGACAACAAAACTGTAAAGAGAACTGCTTATCAAACATCTTGTTCTTGCACCAGACCTAGGCAGATTCTCAGGTTACAACAGACACACACCTGATTTTGCTGACAGTGTTTGCCAATACACATTGGATAATTCAAGGCTGTATTTCCTTTCTCTTCTTCTACAGGCAGGTAAGTTTCATTCTCATCTCTCTTACTTGCTCCTAAAGTGACTCAACTTTAACAGAACCTCATAGTTGCCAAAAGTACAGACAAAGGATTTAGACAGACTTCATTCTTTACACAAATAACCACCTGAGGGGGACAGAGGCACCTTCACATCTAACCTGGCTGGAACAAGAGCACAGGACCCAGGCCCTGAGCCCACAGAGGAGCAAGACCTTCACACCAGTTAAGGATTCCTTCATTTGCTGGAATATGGGACACAGTAGCTCATTTGCTGCAGAAGGATAGCAACATCAGTCTGTGTACAAAAACACAGCATTATTTTCTCATCTCTGTCTGCAGACAGCCCTTGTAAAGGGGTTCAAAATGCACAAGGAAAACACAATCCTTCTTTCACAGGACGAGCCACAACCTAATTATTTGGCTGCTGTATGCCCAAGTCGCTCCGGACCTGTCTGGATTTAAGAGGAAGACTTTGGCTACTTTTCTGGATGACTGCTATCCTGGTTGGAGCAGATGAGAACGAAACATGATCAAGTTAACTCCAAATGTCCATACAGTGAGGCTGACACATTCAGAGGTTTGATTTATGGCACAGGAATGGTGTTGTGCATGCACCCAAAGGCTTTGCTTGTGGAAATCCTGAAGAGAAGTATGAGAGCTCTACATTTTGGAAAGAGGCAAATTCAGTAGTGTACAACTTTGAATATCTGAACAAGTGAAAACAGTTCAATGGTCCGCAGATACCAAGGATGATGAACTCTATTTGTTGATACTGACTGATTCAAATACAAGCCTTCCCTGAACTGATGAAAGCCTGTCCTGGTATCCCACTGCATCCTTCTAGTGGGACAGGGCAGTAAGGATAAGCACTGTTGTGACCTCTCCCATGCTCATTCACCCCTGCAAATTGACCACCCAACCATGGACTGAGCAACTGTCAGTCTCAGTATCTCTGATACTGCTCACTCTGGCTCAGTGGTTCTGCCATTTGTTTGTCACTTGAGTCTCATAGAAAAAAACCACTGTATCATGAGAATCTGAACCATTAAGTGTCATATTAATGATCAGATGAATCTGTCCTTGTACTTTCAAGATGCAGCAGAAACATCTAAAGGCAAAATCTGATCTGAGAAGTCCCTAAACTCTCACACTCCGTAGGCTGCACATTTAGTAGCAGTCAGGACTTGTGAGCTTATAAATTTGTTGTCTGCCACAACTCTAAAACTTTGTGTACTTAAATTATCTAACAGATATATTTCCACAGCAATTCTACCTGCAGACATCCTGCCACAGAGACTTCATGTCAATTCAACATCAGAAGGAATATCTCTGAGCCTCAGAAGAGCAAACAGTTCTTTAAACAAAGACCAAACAACAACAAGCCATCTGCATAAACAATCTTATAAAAACACTACAGCATCCTAGAAAAAATAACCCAGAAGCATGTAGCAACACTTACTGCATTTAGAGTCTCACTACAGGATGTAACTATTAGTTTAAGTTACTACTGCTTGAGTTTTTTTAAACCTGTACCTTCTGAAGCACACTGAGGCATGTTTCCACACAGTCAGTGCCCATATTCATTGAAGTTTGACACCCAAAGTCAAGCCATTTGAGAAAATCAATGGCTTCTACTATTCTTTTCCTTCAGGATGAGGTTATTATGTACCTGTGTATTTCATGATCATCAACTTTGCTGCCACTACCCAGACTGCCACAAAGATTCACAGTTACATTGTCTTCTACGCATCAGTGTCCATGTCACATCACTCCTGTCTTGCAAAACAGAACATTAAACCATTCAGGATACAGCAGGCCTCTGGCACTGCACAGCCCAGCTGAGCTCAGGTGAGCAGTCAGCAATTCAGAGGCAGCAGCCAGGGCAATGGCTCTCCCTTGTTTTTCTCTCTTCCCTCCATCACTCTTCATCTAGTGAAGGCCCCAAAACTGAACATGGTACTCAAGAGGTGGCTCACCAGTGCCGAGCACAGGGGGACCATCACTTCCCTGGTCCTGCTTGTCACACTCTCCCTGATGCAGGTCAGGATGCCACTCTTCCCCAAGCCTGTAGCATTCCATGGAGTTGCTGTGCCCTAAGTGCAGGACCCTTCATGTGGCCTTGTTGAATCTTATACAATTGGCCTTGATCCATCAAGGCAGCCTGTCCAGGTCCATCTGCAGAGCCTTCCTACCCTCAAGCAGATCAGCATTCCCAGAATGATCTGCAGACTCACTGAGGAAGCACTCAATTTCCTTACTGAGATCATTGATAACAATACTAAAGAGAGCTAGCCCCAGTACTGAGCCCCCAGGAACACCACTTGTGACTAGTTGCCAACTGGATTTACCTCCATTCACCACCATTCTTCAGACCCAGCCATCCAGCCAGATTTTACCCAGTGAAGCACCCACCCATCCAAGCCATGAGCAACCAGATTCTCCAGGAGGATGCTGTGGGAGACAGTGTCAAATGCTTTACTAAAGTTCTGGTAAGTAATATTCACAGCCTTTCCCTCATCCACTGTCACCTTGTCATAGCAGGAGACCATATTCATCAAGCAGGACCTGCCCTTCATGAGCCCATGCTGACCTGTTCACCCTGCATGTGCTGTGGAATTGCACTCAAGATGACCTGCCCCATGACCTTCCCCGGCACTGAGTTCAGACTGAGGTCAAACATACAGGGCCACCCCACTGCCTCTCCTTCTACATCTATCCCCTCTGAAGAGTTTCTAGCCATTGATTGGGGCAGTTGTGTGAGACATTCCACACAGGTTCTGTGGTGGCCACTGCATCTTAGCTTTCCCGATAAACAGGAGGAGCTGGAAGCCATTGTGTGTTTCCCATGATGCCTGGGTTACTGTAAATGTACTTCAGCTGAGCTAACGGTCCCACCACCCCTCAGGTGCTTCTGTGGTTACTAACCCATCAATAACCCCAGCATCTTTGCTGCCATGTGGGTCTCTATTCCCTACCTCCACTGCTACAGCAAACCAACAGACCTTGCTAGCACACCATCCTTCAAGCATTGTTTGCTGTCCTCTGGGTTATTTCTAGCAAGTCTGGTTTTGTGCCCTTCCTCAATCTTTGATCCTCTTTCTTTACACTTAGGTTGAAATAATCCAGTAAAGTACCTACAAAGGTGAATCTTGATTCACCAAGGAGGCAGAGATTTACTTACAGTGTTAGATTTTGTTCCACGTTTCCCTCTTCACTGTAGGGCAAAGAACCATTACCAATCTTAAATAATGGAATTTCCTGTTCTGGTTAGTACTACAGTTAAGTTTGGAAATGATTCCCCAGCTGAATGTTTTCCTGGTCTAAGTGCCAAGCTTTGGAAAGAGGCCTAGCACCCAGGCCCTGACAGGAGTGCAGCTATGCAATATCCAGCTGGCTGCTGTCCCAAAGCAGTTAGAGCAGCCACATACTAGAGAGAGATTTACACCCCTGTGGGCTGAAATACTTGTAGCTTCTCTTGCAGAGCTCTGCCATCCCCTGCTACTGTAACCCGCACTTCCCAGATGAGTGCGCAGAACAAACTGCTGAGTTTTTTTGCATTGCATTGACCCTGGAAGTCTTGCCAAGCCTTGGGAGAGCTGGCTGGGCAGCTGCTGCTGTGTCAGTCTGAAAATGCTGCTAGAGGGCTGGATGATGCTAAGATCTGCCCTGCATGCAGCCTTGCTCCATGCTGGCTTGAAAAATCTTTGCAGCTGAGTTTCTTCATAAGGAAGGGTGGTAGAGAGCTACAGTTCCTGACTTTCTTTAAACAAAGGATTTCCACTATTACTAATGCAAAGGTTTCACTTGTTAGTTCATCTACACCCAGAAAAAAACAGAAAGAAAATAAGAAGAAAAAGCAGTCCTTGTTAACATCTGTGTGATGGCTAATGTGCCATTGGTTATGATGATGGTACAAAGCCTCTGTTATTCTTCTCATATTGTCCTTTCCTGGGCACAGGGCTCCATTCTGTCCTCAACTCATTTGATTACTGCTATTTTACTCCTAAGATGAGCTTGAGATAATTATTAGCCTCTCCCTTTTATTTTCAACAAACATGCAGCAATTCAGTCTCTTCTGGATTGTTTTGCTTCTCCTGGGATAGAAGGAATGACAGAGAGAATCAATCATTCACATGAAAAGGCTCTAGCTGCCTCAGAGTGTTCCTCTGCAGTGCATACAGGGCTGTTGTGCCAATATTATCAATATCCTGTCATCACATTGCCCCATTTCCCACTCACCCCTGCTCTTTCCTGTGGAGTTCTCAGGGAGCTACTGGCATCCCAGTACAGCAAAATATCATGTGCAAACTATGCTGAGCACAGATGCTAGGTATAAAACTCAGACCCTAGTGATGTAAACCCAGTCACACCCCCTGCACTGGTGTATGAGCAGACCTCTGCAAGGTTACCACAGCAATCAGACGACTGCTGTTGTTCTGGGGGCCAGCTCCATAATCTTTCTAGTACTTGCACAGCCTGTGCCTATATATCAGACCTGGTATTACCAAAGAAGCTGCTTGATCTCTCTCATAGAGGTAGGGCAAGAAGAGTTAATGTCAACTGACGGAAGACAGAAACAGAGCTGGGGCTGAAACCACAGCCTCACACTACACCTGTTGTTCAGCCACACAGCAAGCCCATTTGCTTAAGTCCAGGATGCCTTTTCTCCAATGGCTAAGGAAACCTTCCAGGCCTCAGAGGGCTAGAGGCTTATTAAGAGAGCCTGACCTTCCTCTTTAAAGGCTGTATGAATGGAAAAGTACAGGGATGTCAGTGCCAAGCTCCTCAGTTTGCTTGGGAAACAGCTGTAGCTGTTTAAGAAGCAAATATGTCACAACTGCTCCAGACAGTAAATTCCTGCTGTTTCTATGTGATGTGAAGCAGAAGATGAATGCTTGAAAACTCTATGGTATGTTTCACTACAAAGTTAAATCATTACCAATATGCTTTAACCTCATCTGTCTGATTTGGCACCGAAGGGGGCCAGGATGACTAAGCCAGTCAAGCTGAACTGCTCCTCAGCTGAAGGCTAGGAAACCAGAAGCTGAGGGTTCAAGGACACAACTACAATGTTCCTGCCATCCTTACAATATGCCCTAAAGATTTTGAAACAGAAGTACTGCCCTGAGCATGGATTGTTCCTTCAAGTGTGTGTTGCTCAGGGAGTGTGTTTCAAAGAATGAGAAGCATGGGTGAGGGGAAATGGGAGGCATTAAAAGGCTCACTATGCCATGGCCCTAATCCCAGGCTTATGGACACAATGTCTGGTTTACAGATCAATGTCTTTTGAAGGGCCTTGTCCAGGTGATTAATTAGCCTGAAAGGTTAAAGTATATCACAAATGAAGGTTGGGTTTTTAAAGGAAACCTAATGGATTTAGGCATTCAAATCATATTGAACTCAACTTCTCAGGCTTTATTGAGCTAATTATCTGACCTCCAGGCAAAACACATACATGACTGAAGCAGGCCTACAGCTACCTACTGTTTGCTGCACACATTCTCCCTTACAAAAAGAGACATCCACAGATTTCTTCCAAGAACATGGAGTGTGAATAAAACAGAGGAGATCTTGTCCACCTCAAGCTGCCTTAATGGCCAAAGAAATTTCTGGTGAATGCTGCCAAAGAAAATAGTAGGGAAGATTACACTAAGAAACAAGATGTCCCAGAGAAAATGCCAACAGATGGGATCTCAAAGATTTAGTAAGGGAGCAGAAGCAAGGCAGAAGAGCTTGACTTGCTCTTTGTACATTCCTGATTTTAAAATGCAACTTATTGGCTTTTTTCTCAGGCCACATTGTTGCAGGCTGTTAGCCTGACCCTTGGGAAGCTGGGCACATCAGTGAAATGCCACTGCAAATTATGGTTTTGTCAGCTCCCAGGAACATTGCATTCTTAAAACAGGAACTGGCAGAGTTTGACATAGTATGGGGGAGGGCAGAAGCAGTATCCAGAAGTGAAAGGTCTTGAGGCACTAGTTCCAAGAAAAAGCCTGATAGATTGTAAGAACAGAAAGCAAGACAAAGTGCACCAAGAAGACGAAGGCTCTAGGCAACACATGCTGAGAGATGGACCTCTCTTGCTGAAACACATGCTCTTTGCAGCAATGAAGGAAGATGCTGTTCATTTTATCCCCTGGCTGCTCTCTCAGAGAAACAGCAATGCATAAAACAACTCACATGCACAGGAAGGAGAAACTTGGATTCCGCCTTGGGATATCTCTCCTTCAGCTTTGGTGCAAAGTATTCCACTTGGTGGCAATGTAACTGTGGTGCAGTACTGAAATCCAATGGAAAAAGGAAAAGCTCAGGACAAAGTCTCAGTAACATTTCCAGTGATGTTTTACCCTTGTTGGCCCAGCTCATCATCCCTCATCAATATAGCAGAGGAACAACCAGTGTTGGGAGGATAAAACCAAGCAGTTTGGATATATGCAGAATTAATATAGTGTATATGTTCATATTTCAGTATTGTCACAGGTTGCAGCTGTGTGTCTAATAAACTAAGTTGAATTACCCAGAGTGTATCAAGAAAACAAGGAAAGGACTGAAGGTACAGCTGAAAGAGAGAGAACAATGACTGGGAAAGCAGAGTGGCCAAAGCCCCAGCGCACAAAGAAAATACCATCATGAATCAGAGTGACTAAGGCTGGAAAATACCTCTAATATCACTGAGTCCAACCAGAACCCATCTACCATGACCACTAAACCATGTCCTGAAGCACCACACCTACAGCTTCTTGAACACCTGCAGGGATGGTGACTCCACCACCTTCCTGGGCACCCTGTTGCAACATCTCACCACTCTTCGTAAAGAAATTTTTTCCTAATGACCAATATAGACCTCCCCTGGCACAACTGAAGCCCATTTCCCCTCATCCTGTCACTAGTTACCTGGGAGAAGACACCAGCAGCAGCCTCACTACAACCTCCTTTCAGGCAATTGTAGAGAGAAAATTTGAGAATATAGAGCTCAGATTGGATGGGACAGGCTGGATGTTAGGAAGAAGTTCTTCACAGAAAGAGTGATTGGCCATTGGAATGGGCTGCCCAGGGAGGTGGTGGAGTCAGGAGGTGTTTAAGAGGAGACTGGATGAGGCACTTGGTGCCATGGTTTAGTTGAGAAGATGGTGTTGAGTTATAGGTTGGACTTGATGATCTGAAAGGTCTTTTCCAACCTGGTTAATTCTATTCTACTCAGAAGAAATGGGATAATAACACTGAACCTTTTCTGATAATGTTTGGCTGAAAGCAGAGATCAAAAGTGTGTGGTCATAGGATCCTGTATTTCTCCCAGCTAAACAGTAATTAAGTACAATTAATACACTCACCAAGAACAAATACAGCTGACTGTACTGAGAAGCTATGAAAAGTAGGAGTGAATCAAGCACCAACCAGAAGACTGCTAGCCTCATCCTTGCACAAGCCAAAGCACACACTAAATGAGCCTCCACGAAAGGGGAGCAGCATGTAGTGCAATGTAGTCTGTAATGTTCGGCGATAAGAAAGCACAAGCATGCAGGATATACACAACTCCTGGGGAATGTCTGTGATGTGATAATAAGTTTGGCAGCTGTGCACACCACTAGGAAAAAAAAAGTTTCTCTTGTTTCTGTTACAGCTTGTGCAGTTAACACATTCCAGGACTGATAGAGGGGCTGAACCAATTGTTTAAGGAGGTTAACATTATTTGCACATCACCTGCACTGCTCATCACTTCTGTTAGTTAACTCTGAATGCTTCTCAGTAAATGGCCAAAATTCTCTAGAAGGGCATTATTCTCAGCAGCCCTACTCTCTGTAGGGTGAAATGCACATTCCCTTACAGGGAAGGATGTTTCCTATAATCTCTTTTTGCTCTTTTCATTGTATCTAATGCAAATGAGGCAAAGGAGCTTGTACCAGTAATGCAAGCTCATCAGTTCAGATCAATCAAGTTAACACAACCTTGCTCTGATATTTGCATTCAATGCTTTGGCACCAAGATTGTTGTGTCCCTGTCATAACTGAAACACAGCTGGACACAGACCATGTACACATATTTAGCAGTCAAAGGCTGCAATATTTCACATTGTTCTTTCCCTTGCCTGCTAGAAGCACAATGGGAAAAATGAGCATGTAAAGCATTGCTCTGAGAGGCAATCCAGATTAGCATTTTGGTTTTACCTTCCCTGTCTTTGCCCTTAACTGAAAGGCAAGCTTTTATCCAGGGGATGGGTTTGAAGAAGATTAAGAAAAGCCTCTGTTGGCTCTGTGACTACTACATTGCTGTACACTATTCTTTTATCCAATACACGTTCACTACTATTTTAAATGATGGATGAGGCACTTAGTGCCAAGGTTTGGTTGATTAGATGGTGTTGGGTGATAGGCTGGACTTGATGACCTCAAAGGTCTTTTCCAACCTGGTTAATTCTATTCTAATTTTGCACCCATCCCAGAGCCAGGGGCAAGACCCCCACGAGCCAAGATACCACCCAGAGGAGCTAAGCCCCAGTAAGGAGGCTCAGCCAGCACCCGTGGATGATATTGAAGGAGTCATCAATTCTGGTCCTAACAGCCGGGGGGCCACCAGGCCCCCCGGCCTTTGTTGTCACCACCACCGTCACCCCGTGGGCACCATGGGCACTCACCAGCAACGAGAGGAGGATCCTCTAGCCCAGATGGGCTCATCTTAGGGCTTCTGCCTTTCCTGGTGGGGATTAAAAAGGGGAGTGGGTGGGGAGGGCCAAGTGGCCACACCTGGGGTGGGAGGAGACTCCAACAGAGCCCAGGTGCTCTGGGTTTTGAGGGGAAAAGGGGGCAGATGGGGGACTTTTAGGGTTTCAGGTAATGATAGGACTAGAAAGAATGGCACAAAAATAGAAATTAGTAGCTTCAGATTGGATGGTAGGAAGAAATTCTTCCCCATGAGGATGGTGAGACACTGGAATGGTTTGCCCAGGGAGGTCATAGAAGTCCCATCCCTGTGAGTTTTTCAGGCCAGGCTGGATGTGGCTCTGGGCAACCTGATCTAGTGTGAGATGTCCCTGCCCATGGCAGGGGTTTGGAACTGGATGATCCTTGAGGTCCCCTCCAACCCCAACAATTCTATGATTCTAAAACAATTTTGCAGTTTAGGCTGCATGTTAGGAGGAAATTCTTCACAGAAAGAGAGATTGGCCATTGGAATGTGCTGCCCAGGGAGGTGGTGGAGTCCCCATCCCTGGAAGTGTTTAACAAGAGACTGTACGAGGCACTTAGTGCCATGGTTTAGTTGATTAGATGGTGTTGGGTGATAGGTTGGACTTGATGATCTTAAAGGTCTTTTCCAACCTGGCTGATTCTGTGATTCTGATTCTAAATATAAAGAGTTTAAACCAGAATATGAATATTTGCATAAGCAGGATGATGTTTAAAAATAAACGCCAGGAAAGTCTTACCTATTCAGTGCAATCTGGACAATCATTGCTTGTAGGAAAACAGTCTTGTTTTCATTTCTTAAATAATCTCCTATTTACAAGTCATGCCTGATTGATACTGGTAAAGCAATAATGAGAATACATATTGAGAAAATGTACAGAGCTTTACAGAATCACAGAATGGTAGGGCATGGAAGGGACATCAAAAGATCATCCAGTCCAAACCCCTGCAAGAGCAGGATCACCTAGAGTATCACAGTATCACCAAGGTTGGAAGAGACCTCAAAGATCACCGAGTCCAACCTGCCACCACAGACCTCATGACTAGACCACGGCACCAAGTGCCACGTCCAATCCCCTCTTGAACACCTCCAGGGACGGTGACTCCACCACCTCCCTGGGCAGCACATTCCAATGACAAATGACTCTCTCAGTGAAGAACTTTCTCCTCACCTCGAGTCTAAACCTCCCCTGGCGCAGCTTGAGACTGTGTCCTCTTGTTCTGGTGCTGGTTGCCTGGGAGAAGAGACCAACCCCTTCCTGGCTACAACCACCTTTCAGGTAGTTGTAGAGAGCAATGACGTCTCCCCTGAGCCTCCTCTTGTCCAGGCTAAACAATCCCAGCTCCCTCATAGGCCTTGTGCTCAAGGCCTCTCCCCAGCCTTGTTGCCCTTCTCTGAACACGTTCAAGTGTCCTTCTTAAACTGAGGGGCCCAGAACTGGACACAGTACTCAAGGTGCAGCCTAACCAATGCAGAGTACATTGGTTACTACATTGCAGAGTAGGTCACATGAACACATCCAGGTGGGTTTTGAATGTCTCCAGAGAAGGAGACTCCATAACCTCTCTGGGCAGCCTGTTCCAGTGCATTGTCACCCTCACAGTGAAAGTTTTTTCCTTATGTTCACGTGGAACTTCCTATGGTCCAGCTTGCACCCATTGCTGCTTGTCTTATCATTGGGCATCACTGAGCAGAGCCTGGCTCCATCCTCCTGACACTTGCCCCTCACATGTTTATAAACATGAGGTCACCCCTCAGTCTCCTCACCTCCAAGCTAAACAGTCCCAGCTCCCTCAACCTTTCATCATAAGGGAGATATTCCACTCCCTTCATCATCTTTGTGGCGCTCTGCTGGATTCTTGCAAAAATGCTTTATACAGTGTTTATACTTTCTAATCTTTAGTCCACATGTATTTGTGACAGTTCCTCCTGAGGTATAAGGTTTTAAAATATCTTTTATTTGTTTCCTTGCTAATCTAAGCCAATAATTTTGTTTTATTACTTTTTACTATGTAGAACAATGGAGAACACAGTGTTTCTCTGTTCAGCTTTCTCAGATATTACACTGGTGACAATTATATTCTTGCAATGAACACAGAGTTCTGCCAGTTTTGATGCTGGCTTCACTGTGGACAAGACAACATGTTTCAGCCTGCTTCCATGAAAGGCAGCAGAGATAACTTCCCTGAATTTTCATGGCGCAGAAAGAAGACTTTTAAGGATTATCCATATTGAGTGGGTGTTAGACATCTTTATTCAGAACAGCCTCCCAGAGTTTGAATTTGACTGTTGTGATTGGCTTGAATCAATTAATTAGCATGGTTTCCATTCAGAAGCACATACCCATCCAGGCTAACATGATCTTTTGAAGGATTGCCAACCTTTTCCAATGACCTAACACTGGGTAACACTGCAAACATAGCACTTTACCAATTACACAATGCAGATAGCTCTTTAAAAAATAGAATGGAATGGAATGGAGTGGAATGGAGTGGAATGGAATGGAATGGAATGGAATAGAATAGAATAGAATAGAATAGAATAGAATAGAATAGAGTAGAATAGAATAGAATAGAATAGAATAGAATAGACCAGGTTGGAAGAGACCTTCAAGATCATTGAGTCCAACCTGTCATCCAACACTATCTAATCAACTAAACCATGGCACCAAGTGCCCCATCCAGTCTCCTCCTAAACACCTCCAATGACGGTGACTCCACCACCTTCCTGGGCAGCACATCCCAATGGCAAATCACTCTCTCTATGAAGAACTTCTTCCTAACATTCAGCCTAAACCTCCTCTGGTGCAGCCTGAGACTGTGTTCTCTTGTTCTGGTGCTGGTTGCCTGGGAGAAGAGACCAACCCCCACCTGGCTATAACCTCCCTTCAGGTAGTTGTAGACAGTAATAAGGTCTCCTCTGAGCCTCCACTTCTCCAGGCTAAGCAACCCCAGCTCCCTCAGCCTCTCCTCAGAGGTCTTGTGTTCCAAACCCCTCACCAACTTTGTTGCCCTTCTCTGGACACCTTCCAGCAACTCAACATTTTCCCTAAACTAAGGGGCCCAGAACTGGACACAGTACTCAAGGTGTGGCCTAACCAGTGCTGAGTACAGGGGCACAATGACCTTTCTGCTCCTGCTGGCCACACTGTTCCTGATGCAGGCCAGGATGCCATTGGCCCTCTTGGCCACACTGCAGGCTCATGTTCAGACTACTATCAACCAGAACTCCTAGGTCCTTTTCTGCCTAGCCACTCTCCAGCCACTCTGACCCCAGCCTGTAGCACTGCATGGGGTTGTTGTGGCCAGTGTGTAGAACCCAGCACTTAGATGTGTAAGCTCTCAGTGTGTGTGGCGGCTTTCTGGTTTAGATCTTCTAATAGCAACAAGTGATGGCATTTCGTTTGCTTTGGGTTTTGTGTTTGCTTCCTAAATGTTGATGCAGGTACTAAAACCTGCTACTGGGTCAATGTCTGAAAAACTGGCACAGAGTGGAGAAAAATTTCAGTTGAGAAAATAGTTGCGGGGTGCTTAGATCCACTGCAGATTACGATAGTGAATTCCAGCCTCCCAACACAAGCAACGTGAGCCAATAATTGAGGCTGGAAAGCAGGGATGGAGTTTAAGTGCAATCACTGCAATCAACATCTGTATCAGAACATTTACATTAAAAGTACATTAATGTCACACGTGGAATTTAACCCATCCTCTATTCATCTGTTACCAACCCTTATTACTGTTGACATGACAACGGAAAAGTCTTATTAATGTAATGAAAGCAAAAGAGGAAGCTTGGCATTTCCCACACCCACTAACTTGATCTATGGCTCAGAAAGGGCTTTTTCTGCTGATCTGGCAAAGTAGTTATCAAAGAGATTTTTACTGATAAAAATGGAAGGTGGTACTAAAATGAAAGCAAGTGCTGGAGAAACACCTCCAGTCACACACTGGTTTATGGATTATGCAACGCCCAAAAGTTAAATCTGTTCATAAGTACCTTATGGCATCTGCTTTTAGGCAGCTAATTAGGAGCAGATACTTTAAGTAATCACAGCAGACAACCTAAAGAAATGAGATAGAAAGGAAAGAATAAGAACATGCATCTAGAGCAGGACAGTTGTGAGTCTAGGCAAACCTGGCAAAATCACCTCTGACAGTAATTCACAATAAAGTTAAAAACCCCAACAACTCAAGGTTCTTCTGAGTTGCCTCATCTGTGATGCCCCTCTCACCCCTGTGCTGTGGGAGCTTCTAGAACACAGTAAGATGAGGGTTCTTTAAGAGAGTCAAAGGCAAGCATCAGTCACTGAGAACAGCCACTCCAGAGCAGCACCGTACAAGGGAAGCTTACTGCTTTCATAGTTCTTGCAAGCGCACTAGGTTGGGGATATTGCGTAACATTGGGCAGACCATTTTCATGTGCTGATGGCCAGGAGCACGTCTGGGTGAATCAATGGGTGTGCTACCTACCCAGACCAGGGAATTCACCTGTATTGGCTTTAATATAGCAGCCTAGGGACATGAGAACACATTTCATTGCCTCCTTCTTCTCCTGGTGTGTTACTTTTCCTGACTGCTGCTGCATCAAAGCACTCGCAGAGAAAAGGGCCTGGCACGACTTGCCAAGAACAAGATTGTGCTCGGGCATGAGCCTTTGATCTTGAAGATTTTTCAGCTGTGTACAGTGCACAAAGGTGTAGCCTTGGTACAAAGTAGAAGAGGGGAAAAAATCCTAGTTGTGAGTTTTGTCTGGTGGCTGAAGAGTTAGCGCACGCCAGTAATAAATGCTGCATGCACAGTTTCCCATTGCTGAGGCAGTTCTAAAACACTGAGCATATGCAGAGGAAGTCCCCACGTGGTGGCAAATTGCTGCATGCAGGGTTTTTTTTGGGTTTTTTTCATCTTTCTGTGTATTTTTAGAGATGTACAAGAAATGAAATCTTCAACCAGCAGGAAGTGTGAAAAGAACTTTCTTTGCAATCTGAAGCTATCAGTGTTTGTAAACCAGAGACAGAGAGAAAAATGTTCATGTTTGTTTCAGGTTCTTCCCCATGTATTAGCATCCAATCACCTCAAGAAAATTCTCTCTACTCACCATTTTAGCAGGAGGCCCTTCCAATATTTCTCTGATTTCTTGATTTACAGCCATGGGGATGAAAACCACAAGACATCTTTCCTTTGTTTTCTAGAACTCCATGATTCGTTCCATGCTAAAAGCCAACCTGACTTAGTTTATATCACAGTGATAAACAAGAAGATGTAGAATACGTTGTGAACCTTCTAAGGATAAGTAATATCATTGCTAAACAAGCTGGCACCTGCCTCCCAGAGAGAGGCAGCATATTTAGGCAAGGCTGGAACCTCACAGAGAGTTTTTCAGTAGCACTGGTGTGATGCTATCTGTGAGCTAAATCTGGTGTATAAATCGTTACATTTTTTTTCTCCTTTCCTTTTTCATTCCGACTGAGGACAGAAAGAACCTCAACAGGTGTCTTTAAATGATCATCAATAAACTAAACTATAACCACAGCTAGAAAAAACAGTGTGCACCTCAGCTGGGTGGTTCTGACAAAAGCAGATGCTTACAGAGAACAGCACAGACTAAGCACGCAGCATGCCAAATTGGGCCCAGCACAGTTTGCTCTGGGAAGGCCAATACATGCATCTTAATACTCAGGGCTAGGTTTTAAATGGCAAGGTATCATTCTACCTTCACGTCGGGTAACTTCCACCTTCACAGTTACAGCAATACAGTGGCACTTTTTTCTAGATTAAAAACCATTTTTCAAGCTTGAAAAAAAAAAAAAGAGATGTGTACAGCTGAGAGAAGTGACAGTGTGCTCATGTCGGCATCTGATGAATACAAAATGCAGGGGGAATTGCTTGTTGCTGAAATACATTAGATCATAGCAGCAGCAAAATGTAGCAGTGAGACGCCGCCATCATCATTTCAGCGTCTATTCCATATAATTGCAGAGTGACTGCAAGCTAGCAGGGGAAGCTATCTGTCTTTAGGAGTCTTGCAAATGACATGCTATTTAAAATAAAACATTGAGACTACAAAAAAAACATTCAGAAGCTTTTCAGCATCTATTGAATTGTGTACAGTCTTTGTGGAACATCACAAATGCAGTTCTCAGAGGAAGCAAATGGCTGTCTGAAGACACATTCCCACCAAAGCCATTAGCACAACTCATCAGCTAACAAGAACATACTCATCTGTCTAGACATAGATGATATTAGAAAAGTAATCACCATAGATCATATTCATGTCCCGATCCTGAAGGGGCTTTGCGTGGTTTGATTCTGTACCTGCCCTGGCCCACAGTCCTCACTCGCTGATGGAGTTAGTTACCCAAGCTCTGCATGAGCAGCGGAACTCCTGCTGTCTGGACCTGATGAAGCATTGGTCTGGTGCAGATAAATGAAGAGTTCATTGCTAAACTACGGCTTTAAAATGCCAAGGAAATAGCTCCTTGTCTCTCCTTCTCCCCTGGCACCACATAATGTTTAGAAGATTAGCTCAAACACCCAGCTTCTTGAGAAATAAAGAAAAAAGGACATGATTTTCTTCCAAGCTGTAAAGACTGTGGCCCAAATGCACACATATAAAGATTTGCTTTTATATATAATGCTCTGTTATCCATCATTATACTCAAGCAAAGTTTGCTGCTTGAAATTCATTTGTACATTTGATCCCTTTCTAGAATTTTATACTAAACTCTGCACTTGTAAATTCTGGGTCCCAAAATCACATTGTACCTTCAACAACAGCAACAAAACAAAACAACAAAAAACTCCTTTAATCTATTATTTTGCCAGGGTCCCTTCCACTTTGCCTGTGCTCATCTAAATGTGGTTTATATTTATTGATATTTGGGACAACATAAATACAACTCTGGCCAGTTTTCTTAGCTTTGTTATGGAAGGGATAGCATCGATTCAAGGCACATTTGTCCTGCCTTGCTACTTGACGTAGCAGAGTCACAAGTGGAAACAGTCCAAGTCTCTTCAAATCAAAGCTCTAATATAGTCAGTAGGGCACTATCTTAGCTTCTATCAAATGCACATTACAGAAACAGCAAAGACTCAGAAATTAATTAAAATGTATTGAGGAACTAAGTTGGCCCTCATGATAGTGAGCTTAGCCTAAGGACAGGACCCCTGGAAGAGTTATCAAAACCTAGAGATAGAAATGATTAACCAGCTTCATATAACTAGCAAGTCAAATGAAAACTTACATTTATTTTGATCAAGTGAAGGAAACAATTGTCTTGGGATCTGTTTGAGACACTGTAATGACTTTGGGAGAGCCAGGCTGTGACAGGTCTGCGACAAAGGCCGCTAAGGCAGATGTTCATCCCCTCATGGATTAGCAAAGTACATTATGTTAAGTTTCTACATCTTCAAGCACTTTGTCAAAGCTGCAAAAATGTAATAACATTTCCAGGAATTATTTGTATGATAGCAGATTGTGGTAAATTCTGATGTCTCATACATACAAAACACAACTAGCACACAAACAGTGCATTTTCTGATGCAGAAGTCTTATATTATCCACTAATGTGGACTGGTCAGAGCATATTTCCCAACAGCCTTGTGTCGGTTTTGGTTTGACAAGTACCATCTTCTATACTTGAAATTGATGTAGCCTTTTCTCTTTAAAACTCCTTTCCTCCCTCCTCCCCTCCACCCCCCCTCCCCTCAAGTTATTTCTATAGTAATTTCAGAAGGAAGAGATTTACAGTGGAAAGGTTTATCAAAGCTGAGATTTATATTCACTTAAATTCCGTACTACTTCCATAACAGGGTTGGAGGGAGGAGCACAAGCAGAACATGGTTTTGACATCTACATTTTTAACATCTGCAGGGTAAATATTTCAAGGGACTTATTGGAGAAAATTATTTAACAACATACATAACAGAAGCTTCTAAACAATCTATGCTTGTTTATTCCAAGTGTGGCAAAACAACCACAGAGTTTAGACAGACCGTAGGGCTCAGGGTGATTTCGTGGCCGTCGAGTCACTGCACAAGAAAGAAAAGAGAAAATTGTTTGAAAAACAGTAGATTGCCTCCTCAGCAAAATTCTTCATGCACAGCTGCTGATAGATAACCATATTTTGCTCACAGCTGAGATTCAGAAATGGACAAAAAAAATGTAAGTCTTAAAATCCACATTTTTCAAAAGAAAAAGGATAGCATAGATGAATGACTAATTCCAAACGAAATTAAAACATGTTTTAAACAGCTTTCCCCTTGGGACAACTCATAAAGAATAATCAAAACCCACCACTGCAATGTCATCCAGACCACAACACCCCTGCAGAGAGTAAGCCAAGGTATCTGGTCCCATATGAAATTCTGAGATCCAGACACAGAATTAATCAAAGATGAAAGTACAGGTTCTGCACTCAGTGTTTCTCATCACACAAACCCAAGAGTGAAACTGTTAAATGGCTCTGCTTTTAGGTAGGGAAGGAGAACCAAAACCCAGGAGAATCCTCCACCTTCATCACCAGCATATCACCAGTCAATAGGTCACCTCACAGTTGCTTTTTATCCCAGGTCTTAAATGCAAGTCCTATCACTCTTTCAGGATGTTCTTACCATCTCTATTCAGAACAGGAAAAAGTACCACAGCTTTTGTGAGCACAGGAAGTTTAGGAATTCAAACTTTGAATGCCTGAAACAGTTTCATATGCTGCTGAAAAGTGAATTCCACCTGTTCTTACTGTCACTGTCATTTGAGTTATAACATGTGCCTGAAGTTAAATTTAGTACATCACCAGAGAGGAGACAATGATGGAGAATGCTGTATTTGGCTTCCCAGACACCAGACTTCAGTCAGGTACCCTAGATGAAAACAGCATCATTAAGCTAATTTATTTCAAAGTAGATGCCAGAGCATAAGTATTTTCACAGATAAAGGACCTCTGATCCTCTTTGCAATGATGATCGAGTCCACAGGTTTGTCACCTTTAAAGGTTTCAAATAACCAGAAGCAGCAAGGTCAGGACTGAATCGCTGAAGCTCCTCTCGTCATTTGCTTACTGGAAGATTTGCATAGGCATCCCAGAATCAGTGCCCCTGGTTTCACATAAAATGGCAAGGGGAACCTCACAGTAGCCCTTATCACTAATACAGCTGACAGCCTTCTGGTAGTAGGAATGCCAGTTCCACCAGTGACACCAGTTCCACCATAATCTCTCAGGTACTGGCTCATTCTCAGCCCACTAACAGGCACTGCAGCCAAAGGCACCTGCTAACTCCCTGCCATTTGCTATACTTGCCATTTACAGGCTGGGCTTTCCCAGCTTTCATGTGGATTTGCAGAGTTTTGTGACACTTAAAGATATATGAGGAGAGAAAAGTGGAAATGTGCGATAGAGAAAAATGACATAGAAAAATGAAGGCTTATACAAACAAGCTGAAAGATAAAAGAGGCCTCCAAGTTGATCCTGCAGCTTTCCTGTAAGGCGAGAGAATTTTGTGTTCTCCAGTGTTGCTGCCTCATCTCACTTCCTAGAACTACTGTGAAATCATATATCACATCATCAATCTCAAGTAGGAACATGCAGCAGAGCTGGTCATAAACTGCTGCAGAAATCAACCACTTCACTGTAAAAATCATGTGTAGCCCAGTAAGATTTTCTCCCAACTCCAGTTCTGCCAAACCTGTGTCCATTTGCACATCTGTATTCCTATGTGGTTATATGTTTATGCATCTCAAGAGTTTAAGTACTCAAAACACTTAAGCACAAGTATGTCCTCACCTGTCTGTGTCAAAAGTTCTTCATTGCCCTCAACAACAAGAAGGAAACACACCAAAAAGTGTAAGCTTGGCCACAGAAGAATGCAAGGCAGGGGTAAAATCAGGAAAGGACTGAATGAGACAAAACAAGGAAGAAACAGCCATGGCAACAAGAGTATATGTCTATAAATAGGTTATTAGTAAAAAGAATTCTAAGTGGGGGAAAAAGAGCTGTTTAGCTGCTGACAGAGGGAGAAAGCCGTCAGTAGAGGTCAAAGCATTGCATTTGTTTAGCTGTAGTCAGTTTGCTAACACTAGTAGTACCAAAACCATGTGGGCTAATACTTCTGTCTAGAAGAGAGGGGGGAAAAAAACCCATCACAGAGTAGGTGGATGTTTTCAGTTCACCTGGCCAGGCTGATTTCATCATGAGATACCTCAAGAAGTAGGTGAAATAGCATTGGGAGCATGAGAACTCTCAGGGCTCATGGATAGTAAAGGATGAGGTCCACAAAAAGATTTTTTTCCAAGCAATAATGTAAGCTCATTTAAAAGAGGTGAATGGAGGGGCTAGGAAATTTCACACCAGCCTGTGTAAATATTGTAGCAGCAGCAGCGTTTTGTAGCTTAGAGAGTGTAGAGAGCCACACCAGAAATGGTTAATAGGGAGACAAAATGTATCTTATTAAGCTAACTGATGTAATTTATAGCAAAACAAAAATTAAATCTGAGAGATGTCTCAGGAGGGGAAAAAAAACCCAACCTTGTCAGGAAAAATATTGAAGTAAATAAATGAACTACTTCAAAGAACTTGAAAGAAAGAGAAAGAGGGAGAAATGAGTAAAAGCCAATAATGGATTTGCCAAGAACAAGTTGTGTCAGACTGTTGTAATTTCCTTCTCTGACAAAGCAGCAGATATGGCAGAAAAGAAGAAGTGCATGACATACATCTTGACTTATTAAGGTTTTTGACACTGTCTCACATGCCATTCCATAGCACAAACAGGCTTGGGAAAGACAGTCTAGATGAAACTGTTAGAAGACGGGTGCAGAACTAGGTGTGAAAAACTTTACACACTCAAACCCAGCAGAATGTCACTGTCAAAGCAAAGGACATCGATACTGGTGAGTGAGATCTGCAGCTATCTGCAGGTCCTTGCCTGGGGCCTGCTCCTGCTGAATGTTTTCCCAGGCAGCCTGAACTTGGGAACGTGAAGTGCAATTATAGTACCCAAAGGTGACAGAATTCCAACAGGGTACAAGCCATTTGGGCAACAGAAGAATGAAACAGACCCAAACCACAGCCACATCATCTTGCCAACAGCTTACCCACCTCCCTAAAAGTGCCAGAGACTTCAAGGTCCTCTTGGCCTTGGGTTTAGCAGACCCCTTGAGCAAAGCAGGGGAGCAATTCAGACTGGATTTACTTGTTTGAGGTTACTCTAGGTTCATGAAAAACTGTAACCCACATGGTGCTGAGCATTGGAGGAGGGTAGATGTTGGGTAACTGGATTTCAGGAAGGTAAGACATGACCCAGGTGAGAGAGTTTAGGTGGAGAGGGGCTAGGCAGGGAGGTAAAGAGAGGCAGAATACACAGCAGCACAGGGGGACGCCAGGCCCAGGTGCAGGCAGCAAATTACCATGTTTGTAATTAATCACAACTTAGATACTATCACCTAGGAGCCTGTGTGGGTCTAACAAGAGACTGATGGACCTAAGGCCCACACACCTCAAAGTCAGGCCAGTTTCCCGTGCACAGACATTACAGCTCTGTACCACTTCCCTGCAGGCCTGGACTGCACGTGGCTGTGCCCACCATGGCAGGCAGAGGGCCACCCACGAGCAGCAGCCCAACATCAGCCTGCATGGCTCTAGGGATGTCTGTGAAGACTCTTGTGGGTCAGACAATCACTGATGCTGCAGCCTGCTCCCAGTGTGCCTACTCTTGCCTGCATTTCAGGCAAGAAAATCCCCAGTGTCCCCTAGGTGAGATCCTGTTGGCCGTGGCAATCCCTTTCTCCCCCCTGCAGGGGTCTAGGGATTCCCAGTGAGATCCTGAAAAAATCCTGTAACATTTGAAGCTGCTCCATGATGGGAGTTTGAGAAGTTTGTTTGTGTCGTGCCTAAGAACGATTTCATGCTGCATTATGGTGAGAGTCAGGGAAGTCCTGCTGGTGGGTACAGCTAACTTCTGGCATCTGGGGCATTGCTTTATTGTGGTTACATCAAAACCTCTGCTTGAAAATAACACATTAAAAATAGCAAGGACATGACTGTTTTGAATATTTTAATCCCTTTCTCAGTATTTTAAGTGATCCAGTGAAAAATGTTGCTGTTGTCTTTATAGGCACCAGTCGAGAAGATTGATTGGGTAGAAAGCCACTGCAACCCTCCCCCCGAGAAGGTACATACTGACATCCTAATAACTGGCATTAGCTTCTGAAATCACATACCAGGCACAGTAAAAATTATCATTGCAGAAATTGTCATTGTAGCTAAGAGGCAACCCCTGAAAAACACTATTCATTCTAACAGCAAATTGCTGGGTAAGTCTCAAAGCTGAAGGAGGAACAGTTGTAGCTCGCACCATTCCCATACAAAGTGACATAGATTTATAGCCCACAGGACACAAAATTTTGTATCCTACACAGACCAAGTACTGCTATGTACATTTGCTCAGCTCTTGGAAAAGGAAAAATGATTTGTACTTCTGTTCTGGCAGGGAAAAACACTGCCAAAGGGAATAGGTAAAATGAAGGAAAAAGGAAACCAGAAAAATCAACCCATCTATATTTACAGTAGTTATTTTTCCTGTCCTATCCCAGATGAGAGGTATGATAGAGCCCTTCATTAGCAAAGTAATAGCAAAGAATACAGTGCAGTATTAACACAGTTGATTTGCTCTTATGTGCAAAAACATGGAGTCAATACTTTAAAATCTGCTTATTCAGCCACTAAAAGATGCAACGTAGGCCCCCTTTATCAAGTAAGCCAGCTTGCTCCAGAATAGAGTAGAATAGAATAGAATAGAATAGAATAGAATAGAATAGAATAGAATAGACCAGACCAGACCAGACCAGACCAGGTTGGAAGAGACCTTCATGATCATTGCGTCCAACCTATCATCCAATACCACCCAACCAACTAAACCATGCAACCAAGCACCCTATCAAGTATCCTCCTGAACACTTCCAGTGATGGTGACTCCACCACCTCCCTGGGCAGCCCATTTCAATGGGCAATCACTCTCTCTGTGTAAAACTTCCTCCTGACTCCCAGCCTGAACCTTCCCTGGTGCAGCCTGAGACTGTGTCCTCTTGTTCTGGTACTGGCTGCCTGGGAGAAGAGACCAACTTCTGCCTGTCTACAACCTCCCTTCAGGTAGTTGTAGAGAGTGATAAAGTCACCCCTGAGTCTCCTCTTCTCCAGGCTAAGCAGCCCCAGCTCCCTCAGCCTCTCCTCATAGGCATTGTCTTCCAAGCCCCTCACCAACTTTTTGCCCTTCTCTGGACTCATTCCAGCAAGTCAACCTCCTTCCTAAACTGAGGGGCCCAGAACTGGACACAGTACTCGAGGTGTGGCCTAACCAGTGCAGTGTACAGGGGCAGAATGACCTCCCTGCTCCTGCTGGCCACACTGTTCCTGATCAAGCAAGCCAGCTTTGCTCACCAACAGTCCAGCTGAATTTTAAAAGAGAATCAACACATAGAAAGAATTAACCTCCATTGAAACCTGGACAGGGATGCTTGTCTTTAAAGTACAGGTAATTCTAGGATGATTCTTGAACAGGTGCATCACCTGCAGCATTTACTACCCAGAACTCACTGCTGCCCACAGGCGAACAGCCATCAGCAGCAACACCGGCACATACATTGTGCACCAGATTTAGTGCCATGAAAGCATGTAAATGAAGCTAATCGAGTCACCTATCTTGTGATGGTTTCTACAGCTCACATCCAGCTGAGTTTAGAGCACAGCAGCAAGCAAGAGGTATGAAGAAAGCATTTCACAAAGGCAGTGTGAAAATGTATTCAGCTTAAGCCATTGTCAAAGCCAACGGGGGCAGAAGTTTATAGGACACCGGTACCAGGGCACAAACACTGCTTGTATGAAAACTCCTGTGCATTTAACTACATGGAAATTATATGCAGTGGCAGGCTAACAACACAGTGAGCACCATATCATTACAAGATTATAGCTTTCTGAGCCACAAGGCAAGAATACAGGTTATATGCTAATTAGTTTTGGATCTACTAAAGGTAATTACATGGTAATCTCCACGTAGTTACATGGTGTTTAATAGGAAACCCTATTAACTAATCATATAATTAAAGAGTAATTGCACGATACTCCTGCCCTGTGACATCCATGGTAGCCTGATAAATTAAAACTGATGGATTTTCACGGCATAGCATCTTCCTGTTCCCACATTTTAGGGCAATATCATGCTTGTCAAGACACTGAAATGTAACAAAAGTCAGGGTGCTTACTACTCTCTCACCACATACCCAGAACCACGACTCATTCCCACAAATTACTAAGAAGGGAATTGAATTTGTTGTGAAGCCCTGGAATGGGCTGTCCAGGGAGGTGGTTGAGGCCCCATCCCTGGAGGTGTTTAAGCCCAGGCTGGATGAGGCTCTGGCCAGGCTGCTCTAGTGTGGGGTGTCCCTGCCCATGGCAGGGGGGTTGGAACTAGCTGATCCTTGTGGTCCCTTCCAACCCTGACTGATACTATGATACTATGATTTTCTCCTTTTCCCCACTTTTCTCTATAATTTCAGTTTCTGTAGCCTCTCAACCACAGCCATCCTGTCCTTTCTGTCAACATGTTTAAGGCAGCATTATCCTTCAGATAATCCTTCAGAGTCAGTCCCTATGACTTCTGAGCAAGTGAAGCTGAAGGAGCTCAGAATTTGTTCGCCTTTCCTTACTCTTACTTTTGCTACTTTTTTCTTGTTGTTGTTGTGAAAACTTGATCAATCATTTTCCTTCTTTATTTTTTCTTTCCCCTCTTCTGCTTTCCTTTCCTAGGGACTCTCTTTATCTCCTCCTCCTTTCTGCAGAGGACTCTGCAGTGCAAATAATAAGTTACTGAAACTCTCCCCTTAGGTTTTCCAAGCCCAGGAGTGCAGCAATCAAGGCTCCCACATTCTCTTCCATTAGCCAAGCGTCCTTTCTGCCTGTCCTCTGCAGAAGTTGCTCACTGCTGCCACACTTTTTTCTCCAGGCTGATACTTACACAACCTTTCTAATGATTCCTAACAGGTCACTACACTGACCACAGCAGAAGGTGTGCAGCACAGCCAGCTGGAAAGAGGAGGATGTGTAACACACCATGCTGGTCAGATTTCAAAATGTCTCTTGCTTGAACTTCTGATGTTCTGCAAAAAACTGTTTCACTCAAGAGTGGATTAAAAAAAAAAGGGGGGAATTTCTCACAAAACAGCACTAAAAATCCAGTAAATCAAAACACAGAATCATAGAATTGTTAGGGTTGGAAGGGACCTCAAGGATCATCTAGTTCCAACCCCCCTGCCAGGAGCAGGGACACCTCACACTAGGATCAGGTTGCTCAGAGCCAGATTCAGTCAGGCCTTAAAAACCTCCAGGGATGGGGCTTCTACCACCTCCCTGGGCAACCTCTTCCAGTGTCTCACCACTCTCATGGAGAAGAACTTCTTTCTAACATCCAATCTGAATCTACCCACTTCTGCTTTTTTTTTCCATTCCCCCTAGCCCCATCATTACCTGACACCCTAAAAAAATCCCTCCCCAGCTTTCTAACCTTTAAGTATCCTGCTAATATCATTGTTAGTACCAACTAAAATCAGAGGTACAAAACAATCTCCAGCTAAAAGCAAGTGGAAAAAACAATTTCAAAACTGCTCTCTCCTGCCCAACTTGGTTTCAATGAATAAGCATTTTTTAAAGGAAAAAAGCCTGTCCCAAAGTTTCCAACCATATGGAACAGTAAGCCTGTTTCTGGGGCTTCCCTAGCCTGTTGGGGATGCAGAAATCCTAATTCACAAATGTAAAATGCAGTGAAATATTAGATTAACAAACTGCTAAGAGAACAATGTCAAATCACCCATGACACACCAGACTGTTCAAGGACTATGCACTCTGCTTAGTTTTAAAATATCAAGTACACTTCACTACCCTGCTGCAGTTCAAGCCTCAAAATGTTGCTGAGACCCACCCCCCCCGCCCCCAGGAAGGAGCTCATTCTGCCTGACTGGAGCACAGCACCAACAGTGGGTACTGCTCAGAAAGTGAGAAGCAAAGTAGAAATACCAAAGGGAACAAAAGCTCCTGAAAGCTTCACAGTGAAAAAGCCCCTCAAGAAGGTAAGCAAAGATATGGGTCAGTGCAATGTTACTGGCATGTTTATATATATATATATATATATATAGGAAGAAATCTTAAAGATCACAGTATCACCAAGGTTGGAAGAGACCTCGAGGATCATCGAGTCCAACCTGTCATCACAGACCTCATGACTAGACCATGGCACCAAGTGCCACGTCCAGTCTCCTTTTGAACACCTCCACGGATGGTGACTCCACCACCTCCCTGGGCAGCACATTCCAATGACTAATGACTCTCTCAGTGAAGAACTTCCTCCTCACCTCGAGCCTAAACTTCCCCTGCTGCAGCTTGAGACTGTGTCCTCTTGTTCTGGTGCTGGTTGCCTGGGAGAAGAGACCAACCTCTTCCTGGCTACAACCACCTTTCAGGTAGTTGTAGACAGCAATGAGGTCACCCCTGAGCCTCCTCTTCTCCAGGCTAAACAATCCCAGCTCCCTCAGCCTCTCCTCATAGGGCTTGTGCTCAAGGCCTCTCCCCAGCCTTGTTGCCCTTCTCTGGACACGTTCAAGTGTCTCAATGTCCTTCTTAAACTGAGGGGCCAGAACTGGACACAGTACTCAAGGTGTGGCCTAACCAAAGCAGAGTACAGGGGCACAATGACTTCCCTGCTCCTGCTGGCCACACTATTCCTAATCATCATAGAATGGTCCAGGCCAGAAAAGACCTCCACAGGTCATCCAGTCCAACCTCCCCACAGTCAGCAGGGACATCCCCGACTAGGTCAAGGTCACCCAGGGCCTTTTCAAGCCTTACCTTGAGTATCTCCAGGGAAGAGGCCTCAACCACCTCCCTGGGCAACCTGCTCCAGTGTTCAACCACCCTCATAGTAAAGAGCTTCTTCCTGATATAAAATCTAAATCTGCCTTTCTCTAGTTTGAAGCCACTGCCCCTCATCCTGTCACTGCAAACCTTTGTACACAGTCTCTCCAACTATTCCAACCTCCCTGCCATGGGCAAGACACCTCTTGACCAGACTTGGCTACTCAAGGCCTCATTCAGCCTGGCCTTGAACAACCCAGGGAGGAGGCATCCGCAGCCTAGAGAGAGAGCTAATAATACTATCCATAAAAACAGACAAAAAGGGAGCAAAAGTGAAGATGGATGATATGAATCAATGCCCTCTTCTCACCTTTCACTTTATCATTTGAAATTTGTCCACTCTTTATTTTTTATAAAGATCTAGAGCTGCATTTAGTATGGACTCACCCTGGAGAGTCTGCTGATAACCTTGAACTGTCCACTGCACCCTGAGGGGCAAGCTGTGCTGACAGGGAAGAGAGCCCAAACAATGTCTAGAAAACGCTTAAGTTGTTCTTCCTAGTATGCAGAGCTTCTCTGACACCTTGGTGGGCAATACAACTGCTTTTGTTCCTCTACCTACGTGACAAACTGGATCCAGACCATTGTGGCAGTGAATCAGTGATGCTAGGAAGTCCAGTTCCTTTCAGGAAAGCTGGACACAAGTTAAAGTTGTGTAGCTCCTAGAAGGGAAAGCATTTTGTGCCCATGAAATTTAAAAGTAACACCTTTCAGACCAACTGGTAGAATTGCAAAGGCTGGACAAGTTTTAGGGTTCCTTCAGTTCCACAGTAGTACTGACAAATCAGTATGCTGAATTTACATCAAAACTTTTGTTTCCAACCCAAAGACAAACTTCTGGGGGGTGAGGGCTTGATCAGTCTTTTCAACCTGTCCTAGATGATCTCTTTTCTGGACCTGCAAACCTCATGAGATTCTACCACTGGTCTACCACAACTGCAGTGAAGAACTGCCTGAAGCAGAGGCAGTCTCAGAGCACATTGCTATCACTTACAGCTCCAGACAGCTCTGTGTGCAGGCTGGTACTGATCAGAATGGTCTAACCTCTTGGTTACATCCCCCCATGAATTATGGGTCTCCATGTTGTGTTGGGTGTCATACCCACAGCATCACTTCTGTCCTAACTAAGGAATGCAGGCTTTTCTTAAGTGCTTTTTAACTATATTTTGGTCCTACAGCTCCCAGTATGATCTGATGAAACACAGGGTCAGAGGCCATTGTGAAGCTAATTGGAAGGGCAACTAAATGCTTCCATGCCTATTTCTATCTCAGCATTGGAAGGGAGGCTGCTGCAAGCCATGTAAAGCATTCATACTTCTCAGGAGAGGTTTTACTTCCTGGAGAATGAGCAGACTGAGAGGAGATTTTTATCAATGCTTATTAATATCTAAAACACAAATGTCAAGAAGATGGGGCCAGACTGTTTTCAGTGGTGCTCAGGCACAGGACAAGGGAGAAAAGGACACAAACACTGGAAGTTCCATTTGAACATGAGGAAAACCTTCTTTGAGCATGATGGAGCACTGGAACAGGCTGCCCAGAGAGGCTGTGAAATCTCCTTCTCTGGAGATTCCAAACCCACCTGGATGCTTTCCTGAGCAACCTGAGCTAGGTGAACCTGATTTAGCAGGGGGGTGAACTATGTAATCCTCAGAAGTCCTTTCCAACCCCTACCATTCTGAACAACAATAGTGATTCAGAGAGAAGCAAACAAAGGCCTGTACATGTCAGGAGAGTTCCCTGAAAGGGAATGTGACACTGAGAAATTATGTCTGATTGTGAAGCATTTTGGCACTGAAACAAGTCTGCTGGGCCAGCACATTCACACTACACAGCAGTTCCCACGTGTTCAGCATTAAATGGGCAGCTTGCTAACTAACAGTCCCCTATGAGCAGGGGAATGTATTAGCATATGGACTTGGCATCCAGGCTAGTCAGTGCTGAGTCAAATGTCTGGACAATTAAGTAAAGCTAAGCAGCAAGCACAAGTAACTCACAGTATTACAACAATTTCGAGATAAAAAGGACTTATTAATTAACAGCAGTGATTACTAGAGTAAAAGAAGCTATGAATGCTCTTTTTTTCCCCTTGTACTACGGAAGTCTGTACAGAAGTCTGCACATTGTGCTGATATTGACTCTTCTCAGAAATACAATTCCATTTTACTAGCATACAGAAAAAAAGAGGATTATAGTTTATTAAAGGACACTGGAGTGAAGGGATGATTCCCTCCATCACTGCTGCTCTTTCCAGCACCATTGGGAGCATCATGACCCAGGCTTACAACACTCACTTCAGCCCTGACGTTGTTACAACGGTGCCCTCCTTTTTCTTGCCCTGTGCAGCTCTGGGTCACTGCTTTTGGCAGTTGTGGAGCTGTCTGAAAACGCTGCAGGTCTGAAAATGCTGCTGTTTGAAAAGATCCCAGGTGCGACCCATGAGGGAGCTGAACAGGGGAGCAGCACTCCTCACAGGCACAGAGCAAGTGGCTCTCTGAGGTCCCAAAACAACTTCTGCTCTCTGATCTGATTAGTATCTGAAACATCCACTATCTCCCAATTTATTAGTTACAAACTCTGCAGAGAACCTGGGGATACCACAAGCAAGGAGTACCCAAGGGCTGATGATTCATAACAAGTGTGGTCAAGAATCTAACGGTGAGATTAAGAAGTGTCGCTTGTCACAAGCAGCAATTTTGGGCCATACCTCTAAACTCATACAGAAAACACATAGACTCACTTGGCAGCTGTGATCAAGGCATTTCCCTTGGTCAGAAACACCAACCTCTACATGTCTAGTGAGACCAGTTATTAATGCTCATGCTGTGAATATGCTTCCTTGTGTGTCCTTCTTCTCTCACCTCTTTGCCCTTCACCACACACAAAGGCTGTTGTTGCTGAGGAGCTCTTTGTGCTAGCACTCTTCCATCAGACCAAGGAAGAAAAAAGTGAGGGGAAATACAAATAGGAAAGAAAAACCTTGGACAAAAAGTCAAAACAGTAAAGTCATATGGATCAGTCACCCCTTCACCTCTCAGGCTGCTTATGCACATTTGAGGCAACATCTGCATCTGAGGACATTAAGAGCACTGTCAAGATGAAGGATTCCAAGATAAGGCAAAAATCTCAGCAGAATTTATTAATTCTGGGTTTTTTTGCCCAGCAGATGCAGGGCCCAGGTCTGGGGAAATACAGGCAGAGAGCTTTCTTGTAAACATTGCCAATTTAAAAGTTTGATTCCATGGACAAAAAGAAAGAGAAGAGAAAAAGGTAGACATAAAGGTTGTGTGCAAGCCATGTAAAGTAACTCCCAGCTCTCAGTCTAAGTTTTACTTCCTGGAGCTCTGAACACCTGATGCCTGTTTAGCAAGAAGCAGAACTTAGAATAAAATATGCTATAGGCATGGGAAGACTGCAGCACAGGTAACTGGGGGAACCAAAGGGATAAGAAAGAATGAAGAAGTGGCAGACAGGAGCCAGAGAAAGGGAGGGAAGAGAAATGGAAATTAACTTGTGAAGATGCATTTTTTTAGTCACCACTTAGTGATAACAATGCTGTTTTTCACAGAAGGTTCCAAACCAGCTGACCAGGTATCTTCTGCATCAGGGATGCCGATTATTTTAGTCTCAGTGTTGTATGCAGTGGTCTGCCTGGTATCCAAGAGCAGAAATCAGAGCAATGAGGTTATTGCATAGAGTCCTCACCAGCCATTTCATTCAAGCATCAGTAGGAAGTTAGGTGCAGCACTGAGAACAAACATCCATCCAACTTCATGCCCCTGCCTGGTACCCCTGCAGCACCCCTGCAGCTCCTGCAGAAGGAAATACACAGCTTGCAGTAAGGGATGGTGGTATTCCAGGAGGGAAATTTTCTGTTTGTGTGATGTCAGATGGGATAAAGAAGTTTACACCAAGCAGAGCCCCTCATGTTTTCTCTCTGGCCCACCTAATTCAGGAGGTGAGCTCCTTTGAAGAGCCATTATGTCTGAGACCTTCATTCACTTAATAGTACAGTCTGTCACATTGCAGCCACTGTGTTTTCTGCCATGGGATTTCCTCTTTCACTGATCAGCCCTATTCACAACCTTATTCATCCAATGGCCAGAGCAGCTGCACTAAAATAGGGCCACAGAAAGCTAATCTTTTCTGTCAGCATCTGGGAAATAATTTGACAGCAATGGGGTTTTGCCCTGAATCTCCACAACCTGCAATTTTGCCAACTTTGCCAATTTCATTAAAATATTCCTAATTTTTGCCCCCCACACAATGCAGCTCTGGGAGTTTATGATGTTGACTTCCATTAATGCAAAACAGTAAGGTTCTAGTCTACACAGCTACGGAAACCTGTGAATGCAGTCTCAAATATTGAGTCTCAAAACCTGTAGGCAAATCAAAAGGATTTGGGTTGGTTGGCTGGCTGTTTTTTATTCTCCCTAAGCAGATCATGAGTTTCATGTGGCCTGATGGTTTGCAAATTCAGTTTTGGCAGTGCTAAACTTGGAATGATTCTGAGTCAATATTAGCTCTTGACTTTCTGTTCTCACATTCATTTTTGCTTGCCTATAAATGGAGGCCACATCAGGAAATAGAGAACATGTTTTAGAATGTCAACTTTTTGGAGACCTTCTACTGACTTTATTTCAGCCAATCTGACCTCTTTGTCCCCTGGAAATGAAGCCAGAAAAGGCCAGTGACGACTGCATTCTCTCTTTCTAGCATCAGCTAGGGCCAGCTGAAATTTGTGTGGGCTGTTTGAAAGCTGCCACAGAAAAGAAACTTTCTGGTGTCTGAAGTCATCTGATTTCAAATTGGATAAAACAGTGCTGTGCACTTCCCTGCTGCTTCTCATTTCTTGTTAGCTTTAATTGTCCCAACTTGGGCACCAAGGCTCCTTCACCACTCAGATCCCCATCCTGACAAAGCTCCCTCCACAATGCTGTTTAAAGCAGTAGGTTGGATAAAAGACTTCAGGCTTTTCAATTTCCCATTAACTCACACTGTGCAGAAAAATCAATACCCAGCAATGTTCAGATGCCCTGACAGGCCACATACAGACTGTGCCATCTTGATAATTCTAATGTCTTTGGTAGGTATGCAATGCATGTAAGGAGGTATACCATGCATAAAAGCTTACTGGAAGTAGAGAGGTTATAACTAGCTTGTCAAAGCTTCAGACCACAAAGAAGTAACTTTGAAACACAAATCCAAGTGATAAAAACATACACTTTAACTAACCACATCTCAGCATGGTAAAAAACCAACAAACAAAACACAACAGTAACAGCCATCAGAAAATATCTGGGTGACTGGGCTGTTGCAGGCTAAGGCCAGCACTCTAATGCAAAATCACAGAGCAAAACAGAGTCCTGGTTTTGCCTCTTTAAATTATTCACAGTCAGCAGTGACCTTTCAGGGTTGAGGTCTCTGTTCAGCATTTCACTGTCTGGTATTGAAAAGATGTTTTCCTTGACCTTTGCAGTCTCTCCTTTTGTGCACTACCTGGTATCTTTATAGTCAATACAGATATCTACAGCAGCTACAAAGAGAAAAAAGAAGGGGGGGGGGGGGGGGGGGGAAATCAACTCCCTAACTATTTTCTCACTTCTCTAAAGATAAACACCTCAAACATCAACTCTTACTGCTTTTATAGAAAACAGCAATCATTTATTAAACAGCAGGGGCTTATTAATAAATTACAAGGCAACCAGATGCAGAAGTCACTTTCAATGTATTGTTGAAGGTGTTTATGCTAATGGGCTTAAGCTGAAGCATTTTCAGAGGTTTGTTTGCATGGGGAAAATATTAGAATAAGGCCATGCCAAGCAATTTTGAAGTGATGGATATTCACCTATTGTTCCCAAAGAATATCCAGCAATGCTTGCTTAAACACACTGAAGATGCCCTTTGCTCTTTAGAAGTGATTTCCATTCACTATTTTGCAACCCAACTGCTTGGCAGCCCCCATTCCATGGAAAACATGCCTTTCCATCCTTTCATGAATCATATCTAGGCAGTTGAATCAATATAAATAGTATAATTTTAATAGAAAGGGCCTTTTAAATGTTCTGTGAAAGCAATATTAAATCACCAACATTTTCTCCTTTTACTATCTCTGGCATAACAGAAAGCATTATGATGGTGAGGAGAAAAAAAAAGTGCTTCCAGCTAAAGGAATATGAAAACTCATTTATTCCAACACAGGGAGATAGGGCCTTTGTTTGTTTACCTCAGCCTAAGAGCTGAAGAAGGTTCCTCTCCTATTACAGCTCTTTCAGAAGCTCATTTTGTTGCCTAAAACAAACCCAGGGTTAGCAAAGAGGAGCATGAGTGACAGAAGGAACTTCCATGGCATACAGGCACAGGCAGTAATGCCTATGTGCAGGCAGGCAGTATGGATGTTTACAGGCAGGTCTAGACACAAAGTAAATATCATAGAATGGCTTTGGTTGGAAGGGACCTCAGAGGTCATCTACTCTGACATCCCTGTCACGGGCAGGAACACCTCTCAACAAGACTTGGCTGCTCAAGGCCTCATCCAGCACGGCCTTGAACACCCCAAAGGGAGGATGCATAGAATCATAGAAAGGTTTGGCTTGGAAGGGACCTCTAAAGGACATCTAGTCCAAAACCCTGTGCAGTAGGGGACATCCTCAACTACATCAGGTTACCCAGAATCCACCCTTGTACTGAAGAACTTCTTCCTAAAATCCAGTCTTACATCACAGAATCACAGAATGTTAGGGGTTGGAAGGGACCTCAAAAGATCATTTACTCCAACCCCTGCCAGAGCAGGATCATCCAGAGTAGGTCACACAGGAACATGTCCAGACAAGTTTTGAAGACCTCTAGAGGAGACTCCACACACACCCTGGGCAGCCTGTTCCAGGGTTCTGTCACACAGTGAAAAAGTTTTTCCTCATGTTTACATGGAACTTCCTATGCCTCAACTCCCACCATCGCCTCTTGTCCTGTCATTGAGCATCACTGAGCAGAGCCTGACTCCATCCTCTTGGCACTCACCATTTACATCTTTATAAACATGGATGAGGTCACCTCTCAGGCTCCTTTCCAAGCTAAAGAGCCCTAGCTCCCTCAATGTCTCCTTGTCAGGAAGATGTTGCACTCCCTTAATGATGGTTGTGGCTCTGCACTGGACTCTCTCAAGCAGCTCCCTGTCCTTCTTGAACTGAAGGGCTCAGAACTGGATACAATATTCCAGATGCAGCCTCACCAGGGCAGAGTAGAGGGTGAGGAGAACCTCTCTCAACCCTACTAACAGAATCACAGAAATACTGAGGTTGAAAAATACCCTCAGGATCACAAGTCCAACTGAGAACCCTACTCTAGGAAGTTCACCCCTAATCCATATCCCCAAGCACCACATCCAAATGACCTTTAAGCACATCCAGGGTTGGTGACTCAACCACCTCCCTGGGCAGCACATTCCAATGCCTGACCACTCTTGCTGTGAAAGAGTTTTTCCTAATGTCCAGTCTAAACCTACCCAGATGTAGCTTGAGGCCATTCCCTCTTGTTCTGTCAACTAATTACCTCTGAGAGGAGACCAGCACCAGCTTCTATACAATGTCCATTCAGGTAGTTGTAGAGAGCAATGAAGTGTCCCCACACCCCCTCTAATACAGCCCAGAATGGCATTTGCCACAAGAGCACATTGCTGGCTCACGGTCATCCTTCCATCCACTAGGACCCCCATGTCCTCCCCTTCACTGCTCTCCCACAGGTCAGTCCCCAACCCATACTGGTCCATGGGGTTGTTCTTTCCCAGGTGCAATAATCTATACTTGGCATTGCTGAATTTCATTAAATTTCTCTCTGCCCAACTCTCCAGCCTAAGTACCACAGTATCACAGTGTAACTACGGTTGGAAAGGACCTCGAGGATCACCGAGTCCAACCTATCAACACAGACCCCATGACTAGACCATGGCACCAAGTGCCACATCCAATCCCCTCTTGAATGCCTCCAGGGACGGTGACTCCACCACCTCCCTGGGCAGTCTCACTGAATGGCAGCACAGCCCTCCGGTGTGCCAGCCACTCCACCAGCAAACTTGCTGACAGTGTACTCTGTGTGCCTTCACCCAGGTGGTTGATGAATATATTGAATAGTACTAAACCTGTTCTCCCTCACCTAAACCCTTTTCCCTTTGTCCTATCACTAGACACCCTTATGAAAGGTCCCTCTCCAGCCTCCCTCTGGGACCCCTTATGTGGAATATTATCAGGCACAATCCAAAAATAAATGCTCCAAACATTGTGCCCTTATACCAAAGTAACTACACAAATGCCTTATTCCTGTATGTACGCTGAAACCGAGGATCAGAGGAATCTAGACTGAAAAAGCCTCCAAATAGTTTTGGTAGCATGGTTTGCACCCCTTCCTAGAGACAGGTTTACACCTCTTCACAGGCATCCAGGTAGTTCAGACCTGTTTGTCCCCTGGAGCAGGGATTATTCTGTGTGTCAAACCTGAGTACGTGGGTATTTTGTGGAGAAATATTATGCCTTCTAGGTATGCAGGCAGCTAGCATTCAGGATGCAAATGAAAATGATATCTTTGCACAAACTGTATTGAAGGTAGTTTTATCACAGACTGAAATAATTCCATTCCTTCTCTGTAATTTTTTTTAACATTAAAAAAAAAATGAATGGGCTAAAGCCCAATTTCCCTCCTCTTGGAGACAGCTACCTAAGCCAAGCTGTGATCTATGCCACCTCCTTGGATTTTATTTTAGCAATAGAACAGAGTGGATTTCTCAGCTGACACATCCACCAAGTTTCCTTGACTCTGCTGTTAACATCTGTGACAAATCTATTTCTCTTGTAGATCCCAGGGGCATCTGATCAAGCCATCTCAAAAGAAGACAAAAGACACCCAGAAGCTGTAAGGCAAATGAATAGAATGGAATAGAATAGAATAGAATAGAATAGAATAGAAGAGAAGAGAAGAGAAGAGAAGAGAAGAGAAGAGAAGAGAAGAGAAGAGAAGAGAAGAGAAGAGAAGAGAAGAGAAGAGAAGAGAAGAGAAGAGAAGAGAAGAGAAGAGAAGAGAAGAGAAGAGAAGAGAAGAATAGCATAGCATAGCATAGCATAGCATAGACCAGACCAGGTTGGAAGAGACCTTCAAGATCATTGCATCCAACCCATCAACCAATATAACCCACCTAAACAACTAACCCATGGCACCAAGCACCCCAGCAAGTCTCCTCCAGAACACCTCCAATGATGGTGACTCCACCACCTCCCTGGTAGCACATTCCAATGGCAAATCACTCTCTCTGTACAGAACTTCCTCCTGACATCCAGCCTAAACCTCCCCTGGTGCAGCCTGAGACTGTGTCCTCTTGTTCTGGTACTGGCTGCCTGGGAGAAGAGACCAACATCTGCCTGTCTACGACCTCCCTTCAGGTAGCTGTAGAGAGCAATAAGGTCACCCCTGAGTCTCCTCCTCTCCAGGCTAAGCAGCCCCAGATTGTCTTCTTCAGCATATGCTGTGGGACTTCACCTAGCCATACCAACTGTGCTTTAAAATGGGAGTGGAGAGTTACTTTTCTTTTCTGAAATCTCAGTATTAGCATAAGCTGGGTCAAAATAATGGTGCTATAAATGTAAATTGCAGCATATCCTGCAATATAACTCACATGCTTTTAGAAAAGAACCTTACAAAAACACAGTCACAATCAATTAGTTGGATTAAAAATCAATTACATGTGGTATACATCCTATCATTATACATTTAGCAAAAGATCTGAAGCAATTCCAGCCTTACTTCTTTTTGTCACAGCCTTTCAAATCCATGCCCACCGTGGGGAACTGCAAAAATCATTGTAACAATTTACCCATGTGCAACAGACTAAAATTGGGAATAAAAATCCTTACAAAGTAAGATGCAATTCATTCCAATTTGAAAATCAAAGCCTTAATAGCACCAGCTCTGCTTTGAGAAGTTGAAGAAAAATGGAAATAGGTGGTTTTTAGAAGAATAAATAAATATATTGGGGGGTGGGGGAAGCTTTAACATACTGTTTGAGTAGGCATTCAATATGAAATGATGAAGGAATAAAAGTTTCTTTGGATCTGTCATAAAGATAAAGCAATGGAAAAAATGGGAATTTTTTTAGTAAAGCAATCAATTGATGGTATCTACCTCACATGTCTGTGCTACTTGGATTGGTGCATTCTGAAGGTCTTCACCCAAATGTTGCTGCAGGCTGCAAAACCTCCCACTACTCAGAACTGATAGCTAAGATCTAGCTCAACATTCTCTGTTAAATAACTGAATAGAATAGAATAGAATAGAATAGAATAGAATAGAATAGAATAGAATAGAATAGAATAGAATAGAATAGAATAGAATAGAATAGAATAGAATAGAATAGAATAGAATAGAATAGAATAGAATAGGAATTAACCAGGTTGGAAAAGACCTCAGAGATCAAGTCCAACCTATCACCCAACACCATCTAATCAACTAAGCCATTGGCACCAAGCACCCCATCCAGTCTCTTCCTAAACACCTCCAGTGATGGTGACTCCACCACCTCCCCGGGCAGCCCATTCCAATGGGCAATCACTCTTTCTATGAAGAACTTCTTCCTAACATCCAGCCTAAACCTCCCCTGGTGCAGCTTGAGACTGTGTCCTGGGAGAAGAGACCAACCCCCACCTGGCTACAACCTCCCTTCAGGTAGTTGTAGACAGCAATAAGGTCACCCCTGAGCCTCCTCTTCTCCAGGCCAACCAACCCCAGCTCCCTCAGCCTCTCCTCACAGGGCTTGTGCTAAAATCCCCTCACCAGCTTTGTTGCCCTTCTCTGTAAGAAGAAGGAAGGTTTGGGCATTAGGGTTGTTTCGTGGTTTGGTTTGGGTTTTTTTAATAATGAAAGGCAAAAGAAAAGGCAATGAAAAGAAAGTCCCTGACTTTTGGAGGGCAATTGTTTTTATGAAGAATGGGGTAATTTTTCCTGTATGTGTCTCTGTGCATGCAGTACACACGTTTTTGGTGGTGAGCTACAGATGAACAGTCCAGCAAATCTGTAAGAAATACAATTTTTTCATCCTATTCTTCTCAAAGATAATTAGATGATCACAAGATAAACAGCTACATGTTCTTTCATTCTTTTACAGCCATGAAACAGCCTTGTTGATGCATCACAAAGAAGAGGCAATGGTAGCAATCCTATTGCAAAATTGTTTCTGCACAGCTGCTGAAGAGTTCAGCACCATGACTCTGATGTTATAAAGGTGACTCGACACGACAGAGCAGCTGAGCATATTTGTGATCTGTAAACTCTTTGCAATGCAGAATGACCCTGAAGAGTAAAATACCTTCCTTCAAGCCACTTTCTTTCAGGTTGATAAAGGCTCTTACTTCATCCCCCAAACAGAATTATAGCATTCAAGCTATGAGAAAAAAAAATCATAGTACCAGTCAGGGTTGGAAGGGACCACAAGGATCATCTAGTTCCAACCCCCCTGCCATGGGCAGGGACACCCCACACTAGATCAGGCTGGCCACAGCCTCATCCAGCCTGCTCTTAAACACCTCCAGGGACGGCACCCCAACCACCTCCCTGGACAACCCATTCCAGGGCTTCACCACTCTCATGGTGAAGAACTTTCTCCTCACATCCAGCCTGAATCTCCCCACCTCCAGCTTCAGTCCATATGCCTTTGTTTTAGGAGGTTACAGCAGGAAGGGTGAGTCTCACAGGCCTGACAAAAAATGGTGACATTTCTCTTTGAAAGAAAGGACCCAAGTCAGATTTCTAAGTTGGAGAACCTTGGTTAGAGGTGTGTGAGCTTCCCTTCACAACCAACACTCTTTATACCTACTGCTCTGCCTCTTGCTTCTCTCCCAATGAAAGCCACACTTCTAGAGACTCTCATGCATCTCTACCACCTGTATTTCCACGCAGTCCCAGTACTCGCCTTTGCATGCAGAGTTTTGTCCCTTGATAAAAACTGTCACTGCTTTCCCATTTCACTGGCATGGCACCCAGGCAGATTGCACCTGACACACACATCTCTCACCAATCCCAAGGAACAGGCAGGCACTGCTGGGCATGGTGCAAAAGGCATCTCTAGGGGACCTCCGGATTTTATTTACAACCTAGAGAGAATTAAGGGTTAAAATCCATTAGGAAGCAGCAGTGATGCGTTGTGCCCTCATTGTGGGCTCCAGGAAATGAACCAAAAGAGTTGACCCAAACTGGCCAAAGGAATATTCCATACCAGACATCATGCTCAGTATATGAACTGGGTGGAGTTGGCTGGAAGGGATGGATTGCTGCTCAGGAATCGGCTGAGCATCAGTCAGTGGATCACAAGCAACTGCACCGTGCATTGCTTGTTTTTCTAAGGTTTTATTTCACTTTGTTATCTTCCTTTTCCTAATCATTTTATTTCAATTTTCAAACTATTCTTATCTCAACCCATGAGTTTCACTTATTTTCAATGCTCCTCCCCATCTCACCAGGGCAGGTGGGGGAGTAAGCAAGTTGCTGTGTGGTGCTCCATTGCCGGCTGGAGTTAAACCGCAACACACCAAAACAACAGCCGAAGAAAACATAATGACAAACCTTGGCAATCAGCACTTTAATACAAGCTGCAGGATAAATAAGCTTTGACAGTATTTCTGCTCTTGTGGAATCACTGCTTTACAAGAGTATCTTCCAATGTAGCTCGTTAAAAGAGCACGATTGTTCAGAGCTCCCCGAGGAAAAGCAAAGCTTGAAGTGAGCCAAGCAGCGGATTCCTGGGAGACGATGAATCAGTGCAACTCCTGCAATGAATGCCCCTCCCATGCAGAAGCAGAGCTGTGTGCCTCAGACTGGAGGCCAGTCAATGACTTTTGGACTGCCTACCAAATTACCAAATTAAGTCTCAGAGGTCACCATTCAGCAATGGGAAGGGCTGAATTGAACTGTTTGTGTACAGTAGTGCCAATAAATTGATCTTAATCAAAATGCAGTAATCCTCTTGAAGAGTAAGGTACTCATTACCAGGAAACTTCATTGTTGCCAGTCTTGAAAAGCTGTTAACCGGCCTCCTACAGAGAGACAGTGATCTGGTTCTCCACAACAGATCACAGGAGAGAAATTAGGTTTTTTGACAACTAGGAATTAGAAAGTGTATCTAATTTGTGGAGAGACTGATACTCTTAGACCTGGTATTTGAGATGAAGGCAACTTCTTACCTTCTCTGTGCTACAATGCAACCAACAAATCATCCTCTTTATGCTTCATGTTGCCCACTTTTTCTCCACGGGTGCCAGGCTCTATTATTATATACCTTAGCAGCACTGAGCTAGACAGCAGAGGTTAGAGAAAATACACATTTCATACACCCCATCAGACACTATGAAAGTGTAGCATAAACAGCCCTGTGTTTGGTTTCTGCTCTGCCATGTGTTAAACTGACACTTTTTAAAGGAACACAGTTCCCTTTAAAGATTATGAATAGCACACTTCCAACAGAACTTGGGAGAATGATAAAAGCATTAGTTAGAAAGGTCTTCACATTATGCTCTAAGTGTTGGTTGACAAGCCCACATTAGGACAGTAAAAGTTCTTTTCAAAACATACAGATACTTAAACAGATGCCAGTCATGGGTATCACTCTTCCTATTTCTGCAGTCAGGCCCCAGTGGAAATCAGGAGAGGTACTGAATGCAATGCATGAAAGCACAATCGGGCATTTTCATTGTGTAGGGGGGAAAGAATAATTTATTTTATAAAGTGATGCACTAAGTAGTATTTCTGATATCATCAGTGATCAGCTTGTTAACAAGCAACCAGAGTACAATGACTCAAAACAATATCAGGATGCCTTCAACCTAACTGAGGAATAACATGCAACACAAGTGCTGCAGAAAGCCCACTTAACTTTTATGATTACAGTAATACAAATAATAGAAATAGAGTTTATCAAAGCTGTGGGAATTAAAACTGCCAAGCTGTAAAGCTGCAGAAGAGGAGTCTTCCTTGTGAAAAGGACAGAAAAAATAGCAGAAAGGTTCCAGCTTTCCTCCAAGTTACCTTCCTTACTCATTTCATGTTCAAACACGACACAGAAGGCTATTCCTCACATCACTGTATTGATCCTAAATCATCTCTGTGTCCCAACAGGCCCAAGTAAGTCCCTTCATGGCAAAGAGGAGATTCAATGGCCCTGCCCTGCTCTCCCAATGCCCATGCAGAGCTCTTCCCAAAGCAGTGGAGTTACAAGGGTAAGCTATCACTGATAGAGGGCCATTCTCAGCGCAGGGTTTGCTCTCTTAAGTAGCAACACCCTAGAATTAAAGGGTCACATGTTGCCTACAAATAACACTGCATTACTCAAATGGAAAGTAAACCAGAGCAATGACCCTAGCCTGTAAAGGCTGCCAGGTGCAGCCAGGTGCAACTGAAGAACACAGCTCCCAGGTAATACACACAGCAAATGTCCTTCTACAAACAGAATGCCAATTACAAACAAATGCTGACCAGTGCTAGCCCCAGCAGGAATATTGAACAGGCTGATAAGAAGCACCGATACATCACAGAGCAAATAGATCCTTGTTCTCCTGGGGAGAGCAGATCACAATGTGAATGAAGAATAAACACTTTGGTGAGTCACTTCCCATGCTGGAGACATGTGAACATACAGTGCAAAGGTTCAGTGCTGACAGTTTAGGGTGTGACTTCTCCATGGCACATCACAGAACGAGTTTGGAGTTCACCTAGGAGGCAAGAAATTCCATTTGAATGGTTCTGGCTCCTCCAGTGTCAGTGCACGCACATGCTGCACCAGAAATCTGGGTTCAACAGATAGATTTCCATGGCCCCTAACTGTGACAATTAACTCATGCACTTCTCAGATGTCCTTTCTATTTTACCTGCCACAGTACGTCATTGTTCCTGTGCCAATGAAGATAAGGTTAAGTTCAGACATTTAATACAACAAAGCACAGAGCTTCACATTCCTTATGTCTTTGTATTCTCAAGATATGGTTAGCACCTGGTTAGGAGAGTTCCAATCTGATTGTCCAAAACTATGTCCCCTTGGTATTTTATCTCACAGTGGCTGTAGTCCTTGAAAACTGAACAGAAAACAAAGAACAACTCCCTTGTTCACCATTTTGTTTTGAAGAAAATTACTGAATCTCCCTTCAAAGCATGACATTCCCTCTATGAGACCCTCTACATAAGTATGGATTTTTTTTAAGTTACCTGGTCAACCAACAGTAATAAAGTGCCAGAGAAGGAAATGTGAAACATTCTGTATAGAAAAAAACCCAACCAAACAGGATGAAACTGCAGTTACTGTTATATTACTTTCAAGACTCATCTGGATGTGTTCCTGTGTGACCTGCGCTAGATTCTATGGTCCTGGTCTGGCAGGGGGGTTGAACTCAATGATCTCTGGAGGTCCCTTCCAACCCCTAACATCCTGTGATCCTGTGATCCTATTAAGGCAGAGGCTGGTCTCTTCTCCCAAGCAACCAGCACCAGAACAAGAGGACATAGTCTCAGGCTGTGCCAGGGGAGGTTTAGGCTGGATGTTAGGAAGACGTTCTATACAGAGAGAGTGATTGGCCATTGGAATGGGCTGCCTGGGGAGGTGGTGAAGTCACCATCATTGGAGGTGTTCAGAAGGAGACTTGATAGGGTGCTTGGTGCCATGGGTTAGTTGATTAGGTGGTGTTGGATGATGGGTTGGATGTGATGATCTTGAAGGTCTCTTCCAACCTGGTCTGGTCTATTCTATTCTATTCTATTCTATTCTATTCTATTCTATTCTATTCTATTCTATCCTATCCTATCCTATCCTATCCTATCCTATCCTATCCTATCCTATTCTTTTCTATCCTATCCTATCCTATCCTATCCTGTCCTATTCTGTTCTATTCTATTCTATTCTATTCTATTCTATTCTATTCTATTCTATTCTATTCTATTCTATTCTATTCTACTAAGCTCTGGCACACAGTAGAGTATTCAAAATGAATCCAACCAAGTGTCAGGAAAACTCTTCACTGTATCAACTATTCACTTAGAAATGCATTTCTCAGTAGCTTCCCCAACATCAGAAATCGTGTCACAAATGAGGACTCCTGGTGATTTGCAGAGATCTGATGATTCTGCCCCCACACCCTTCTGAAGCACCAGGATCAACAATGTCCCTTGGGAGCCAGGCATCCTAGGTCACATATTCCCCAACTGCACATTTCTGGCAGAAGTAGGACAGAACAACTTCCAATTTGATTTCTGACAGTATAAATGTTTTACTTCCTTTCATATGCCAGTCGCATTTACAATCTAATGAGACATCCCCTGCTTTGCCCTGACCCATCTGCCTTCACTAAAAATTTAATTCTGTTTGTATTTTTGCTGTGCCAAACAAATTCCTGCTGCTTCCTGGCATGAGGTCATTCCAGGCAAATACTGGTACATCATCTCTCTTCCCTCTTGTCACCTGCTACTGCAGATTCACGTACAGGATTCTGTACACAGGCAACCGATGGCGAATAATGTCGTGTCTGACTCATATTCTATGTGAAATTGCCAATCATTTCCAGCCAGTGGAAGGCAATCCATTTCAGCAGCAAAAAGAGGCTGTCCAAATGGCTTTATTACTACTGCTTTCTTAAAAAAAAACCCACAACATACTTTCAAAGTGTGAAAATCTAAATATTTTAAATCATTCACACCAGCTTGTGCTGTTTTCAGTGCTCATGAGCTGCAAGCCCTTAATAATTAACAGGCATTTTATCAAGCAGTTTCATTTTGTATTAGTGAAGATATATTTCCCTTTAGGGTAACAAAACCAACATTCACAAAGACAGCATCGACAATTTTCTGTATTAACCCAACAGGGAAGAAGGCATTCAGCATCAAACAGCCATCATTTCTTTCCCTAGAGGAGTAACTTTCTGGATTGGTTAGAAAGAGTCAAGGAAAACTGCTTCACAAAAAGAGTTTTATTCACACTGTGGAGAAACGGAGCCAAAAGTGAAGCAGCAAGTGCCTGTGTTACTAAGAAATGCATTTGTAAACCACGCCTTTATAACAAAAGTGCAAACAAGCAACGAATTCACAGGCTTTCTAAAAGCTTAGGATATTAAGGCATTACAAAAGAGATGCCAGCAGTGCTGGCACTCACAAATAACTGTGGGTTTATTAGACTTTCAAAGCCTAGATGCTTACGAAGCACATTTCCCCAGCATTTTACCACTTGTTTTTAAAAGCAACTCTCCAAAATAGCCATTAGGTCCCATTACCCTGCAAGAGGAAGTGAGGAGTGTGAACTCAAACCCTCCCAACTCCCACCTGAAATGTAATTAATTAGAGGCCTCCAGGTATCACAGACAAAAGCCTGTTTATATGGAAATTCCATCTCTAAAAAGAGACATGTAGAAACTTCCTGATTCAGCAGATGAAACAACACTAAACTCATCCTGGCCTGTCTGAGCAGCCTACAGACACATCTCACACCACCCTCACAAGCCTACTGCACGGCAGAGATGTGTTCAGGCTCCTCAACTTTTGTTCATTCAAACAGTTTCCCTTAAATGAAACGTAAAACTATTTGCAACATTTCCACACTGGATGAAGGCTCCAATATTAAACCCACAGAACATCAATTTGGCTTAATAAGGTAGTTTCCCACCCTGTATTGCTCCCAAATACGCAGCCAACTCAGGCTCACAAATACATGACAGACTTTCCTCAATATTAACTTGGAAAAACCCCAAATGCCTACAAGTAAAAAGGAGAAAGTACTCATAAACACCATTAGAAATTCATTACAAATAAGCTAATAGTTTTCCAAAACAAATAAACAGAAGTTTCTCTTATTAAAAAAAACCAACCCATATCTTCTTTATTAAGAGGCAGCATAGATGGGGAGGTAAGTGCAAGGAGTTGCCTGTTCTCTCATAGAATAAACTTCTAGACCACAGGAAATAACCTAAGTTTTCTAAAATTCCAGTGGTTTGAGTGAAAACCCTTCAAATAAATCTGTAAGCCCTCAAAACAATGTTAAAGAGCAGCAGATGTTTTCCCTCCCACTAGCTTGGCTGAAGACTCACGTTGTGCCTGGAAGAAGTCGTTTACTTGCATTGGTTAAAGTGGGTCTTCAGATCCAGACTAACACATAGATACTGAGGGGAACAGGTGCCTAAGGGGTGACAAGCTGCGCCTGTCCTCTCCTTGCTCCAGAAACAAAAGCCTCCCTGAACATGAGAAGATAATGGAAAAATACAGACCTTTAAATACACCTTTTCTTCAGACTTAATATCTTTATCATGTAAAACAGAGCCCAGAAAACCCACCAAACAGGAAAGCCACCAAAGGTAAGTTTTAAATGTAGACTGAAAAACACTTTTGGAATGAGCTTTTTCATTTGCTGTGCTCTTGTGATATGTTGAGGGCTGGAGCACCTCTCCTATGAGGACAGACTGAAGGAGTTGGGGCTGTTCAGTCTGCAGAAGAGAAGGCTCCGAGGTGACCTCATTGTGGCCTTCCAGTATCTGAAGGGGGCCTACAGGAAGGCTGAGGAAGGACTTCTCAGGATCTCAGGTAGTGATAGGACTAGGGGGAATGGAATGAAGCTGGAGGTGGGGAGATTCAGGCTAGATGTGAGGAGGAAGTTCTTCACCATGAGAGTGGTGAGACCCTGGAATGGGTTGTCCAGGGAGGTGGTCGAGGCCCCGTCCCTGGGGGTGTTTAAGAGCAGGCTGGATGAGGCTCTGGCCAGCCTGATCTAGTGTGGGGTGTCCCTGCCTGTGGCAGGGGGGTTGGAACTAGATGATCCTTGTGGTCCCTTCTAACCCTGAATGAAACTATGAAACTATGATATGCCTTGGTTGATATGCTGCCAAAATAAAACATAATCACCATTATAACTCCTGCCACTATAAGTCGATTCTAAAATTAAAACAGCAATTTAGATTCATCTGACTGCCAAGTGTCCTTAAGCAGGAACCTTTCCCCCTAAGCACCTTTGCTAGGAAGCATTCCTGTTAAAAATGATTACAACAATACAGGCCCAGGTGTGGCTGTGAGAAACTAAAATGACACACTCTAAAGAATAGGATAGGATAGGATAGGATAGGATAGGATAGGATAGGATAGGATAGGATAGGATAGGATAAAATAGACCAGGTTGGAAGAGACCTTCAAGATCATCACGTCCAACCTATCATCCAACACCACCTAATCAACTAAACCATGGCACCAAGCACCCTACCAAGCCTTCTCCTGAACACCTCCAATGATGGTGACTCCACCACCTCCCCGGGCAGCCCATTCCAATGGGCAATCACTCTCTCTGTGTGGAACTTCCTCCTAACCTCCAGCCTAGACCTTCCCTGGCACAACTTGAAACTATGTCCTCTTGTTCTGGTGCTGGTTGCCTGGGAAAAGAGACCAACCTCTGCCTGTCTACAACCTCCCTTCAGGTAATTGTAGAGAGCAATAAGGTCACCCCTGAGTTGCCTCTTCTCCAGGCTAAGCAAGCCCAGCTCCCTGTCTGTCCTCATGGGGCTTGTGTTCCAAACCCCTCACCAACTTTGTTACCCTTCTCTGGACACAGCTATCAAAACCCAAAAGCAAAGCCCCAGAGCCTTTTCTCAAGCCTATCAGTAGCTACAATACCAGGACATTATCCTAGAAAAATAATCATTTTACTCACAGACTCATTAGGTGAAAGTCATCAACAGGGCTGGGAGCAAGGATCAAAGTTCAGTGCAATATATTAGGGTAAAAAAAGAGCTCTGATTGCCTATGTTCCTTATTTCTTCCACAAGCAACAGAGCTTTATGAGAAGAAGTGATGAATGGCCCTTGACAGTCCTTAGCAAAGACAAAGCCTGGAGGCTGAGGACCTCTCCTATGTTTAGGAGGTATGGATGTGAATCTTTTCAGCCAAAGCCACACACAGAGTAAGTTTCTTGCACCTTGGGGAAGTACTACAAAGCTTGTGGAAAAGTAAGCATGGAGATCTTACCCCTAATGATGTCTGTGAGGACAGGAGCAGTGCATGCAACTTGAGTACCCAGGTATGGAGCCTCTGTGCCAGCCTCAGGACTGGGGATGTACTGACAGAAGTTTTGTACAGCTGAACAAAGTACCTAAATCACCTTCACATATTGCACAGCACCATCAGGACCTTCGCCTTTGCAAATCAGTTCTGTAGCCCACAGAGCCTCTCACAGCTCTTTTGTCTAAGCAACACAAGGGTTTTCCTTTCTTGTTGCTGTCCTGCTAGTACACTCCCACATATGTTCTTGCACTTGCAGGCCCAATATTATTAGGACAGGGTCTCTGGGAAACTGGAGATATTTCCCACTGCCATAAGATTCAACCTTGTTTTACCCCCTTTTTCCCACCCTCCTTTGTCACAGCTTTGTTTTACATGGGGGGGCAATAATAGCCTGAACAAAGGTTTAGTGACCAAACAGCATGCAACAGCCACCTTGGATCAAATGTCCCAGTTAAACCATATTCTTAGTAAGGGAAAAGATATAATAGGGAGGCGAGGGAGGGGCAGGTAGGGGGATATTCATCTGCTGCACTGGAACCAAATGTGTCTACTTAATTTGAGACAAGGGGTTTTTGTTAACATACTAAAGATTACATCCTTCTGACATTTCTTCTCTGCATTCATGTTATTTCATCACCATCAGACTAGATGTTAGGAAGTTCTTCCCCATGAGGGTGGTGAGGCACTGGAACAGGTTGCATAGGGAGGTGGTAGAAGCCTCATCCCTGGAGGTTTTTAAGGCCAGGCTGGATGTGGCTCTGAGGAACCTGATCTAGTGTGAAGTGTCCCTGTCCATGGCAGGGGGGTTGGAACTAGATGATCCTTGAGGTCCCTTCCAACCCTAACAATTGTATGATTCTATGATCATCACCAGTCAGCGCAACTAAAATAGGTGGTAGCTTAACCTCTAATTAGGAGAGAAAAACTGATTTGCAAACTACTTTCCTCTCAAAACTTCAAATAACAACAATTTTGTATTTGTTGTGAGACATCTAACATCTGAAGGACTGCACAAACCATAGTCTCAAAGGCCAAACACTTGATAATGACTTGAACATAGCAGTAAAAATTTTACATCAAAATACTTCACTGACACAAACCATTCTATCCCCTCTGTCAGCCTCACTTCCATCAAAATCAGAACTTCTGAGGGGCAGGAAATGCATTGTGTTAAGATACAGCTTTGTATGCTCCTCACCCAAGAAACAACAGCAATTATCTGCAAACAGTTTAACTGTGGTCACTATACAAAGGGACATGTCATGAAAGCAAAAATAACTGACAGGGATGGAAGGTGACCGTGGGCATCTTGCTCTTAACCTACACAGGAGGTAATCTGGGACTGACATTCACCTTTGCCCCCACTCCTGCCTGCTTGGCCCTGAACCTCCCCAGCCTTCCATTTCCTTTCTTTTTCTCTGTGGGATTTTGCAGCAGGTAACCACAGCTTACAGTCCTGCAGACTTTAATAACTCTGTACTGGTAACCCACGATGACAGCAATTTTGCAGCAAGTCTCCGTTGGAACAGAGCAAAGAGCATCTACCCATACAGCTCAGGAAGGTCAGGTCCTACCATCAGGGTTAGCATTTATTGGGAAAAAAAAAAAAAAAGCAGTTCTACTAGACTAGGAAATAATACAGAGATGAAAGTAAAATATTGAAGTTGAAAAGAACAAACACCACTATGCATCAAGTCCATAATCTATAAACTATGGCTAAATGCCACTGTCTCCTGCTCAGCCTCCAAAGGAGCCAAACACCACCCCCACACACACATGCCAATAACTTCTATCAGAGATTTTATGAACTACAATTTCAAATCTAGGATGCTGACTAGGATTCATTAATATGTATTTAGCAGTGCACTACACACACACACACACATAAAAATTAGTATCTATTTCTGTAACATTAAGTAGCAATAACAGTGTCAATGCCTTTCATTTCCTTTTGCAAGAGAAGGGTTGAGAAACAGATCCTTTTTCATTCATGAGAACGAGGGAAGGAAAGCAAGCAGCTTCTCATTTTAAATTCAGTTTACCATTCTTATCCTTAAATGCAGCAATTTTTTTAAAGGACTCACAAGTTTTAATTCATAAATAAAGTTTCACCTACTACCTTGTGCAATCCTTCCATAAAACCACTAAACATTACTTTTGAGATTGGGTTAGAAAGAGTATTTCATCATTACAGCCACTTTCTTGATAAAGGCATTCAAAATAGTTCTGCTGGTGAAATATCTGACAGGGCAGAACTGCAACACTTAATTAAAAGAGGGCAAAAAATGTGAAAAAAGAGTTAAAATAAAAGCCAATTTCATCCCTCTAGTAAAGCAAGGAATAATGAAAAAGAAAAGAAGTGGAAAACAACCAACCTTACATGTTTAGCAATTAGCCTTATATGTTTACTGATTGTTCACCACCTCAACACCAACTGGGTGTCAGAGACATTCTTTTTCACAGAATGAAAATAAATATCAAAGTTCAGAAAGCATCACAGTCTTTTGCTAAAGAACAGTCCCAAATCTGTTTTTCCACTGAAATGGATGCTTATATGATGCCAAAAATCCCACAGGATTACTTATAGACATACATATCAACAATTACAACATGTAAAGCAGAAATGAACAAATAATATGTGTGGAGATGAAACTCCATGAAAAACCCCAACACATTATCAGTAAGATAGGAAAAGTCAAATTATTAAGGTAGCTTCACTATTTGTCAAATACATTATTTACTCTGCTCTGGTAAGATCTCACCTGGAGTACTGTGTCCAGCTCTGGAATTCTCAACACAGGAAGGACATGGACCTGATGGAGCAGGTCCAGAGGAGGGCCACAAAGATGATCAGGGTGCTGGAGCACCTCTCCTATGAGGACAGGCTGAGGGAGCCTGGGTTGTTCAGCCTGGAGAAGAGAAGGCTCCAGGGAGACTAAAAAGCAGCCTTCCAGTACCTGAGAAGGGGCCTACAAGAAGGCTGGAGAGAGAGTGCTCACAAAGGCCTATAGTGACAGGACAAGGGGCAAGGGCTTGGAATTAGAGAAGAGTAGATTTGGTTGGATGTTAGAAACAAGTTCTTTACCATGAGGGTGGTGGGACAGGTTGCCCAGAGAGGTAGTTGAGGCCTATCCCTGGAGATACTCAAGGTCAGGCCAGACAAAGCCCTGAGCAAGCTGATCTGGTGGAGGATGTCTCTGCTCAGAGCAGGGGGTTTGGACTTAGATTGTCATAGAAGGTCTCTATCAACACAACCTATTCTATTATTCTCTATTAGACAACTGCAAGTAAGTGCCATAAATGAAATGGCCATAAATGAGCCCTAATCCTCACAGCTTTGATAATGCTCTTACTCTCCATTAACCTATGGGGCCTACATTCACCCCTACAAACCAACTGTCAGTAAATATAGCCCTTTATGGCCTTCCAGTATCTTAAGGGGGCCTACAAGAAAGCTGGGAAAGGACTTTTTAGGGTGTCAGTGACAGGACTAGGGGGAATGGAACAAAACCAGAAATGGAACAAAACCAGAAATGGGTAGATACAGATTGGATGTCAGGAAGAAGTTCTTTCCCATGAGGGTGGTGAGGCACTGGAACAGGCTGCACAGGGAGGTGGTAGAAGCCTCATCCCTGGAGGTTTTTAAGGCCAGGCTGGATGTGGCTCTGAGCAACCTGATCTAGTGTGAGGTGTCCCTGCCCATGGCAGGGGGGTTGGAACTAGATGATCCTTGAGGTCTCTTCCAACCCTAACAATTCTATGATTTGTCTCAATTCCACTGGCCTGCCATAACATGCCACTGAGAAAGCTGAACACTAACATCAGATCTCACAGGGATGGATGTGGGTGAGGAGGTTCAGAGATTGACTTGAAGCAAAGAATCACCAGTTTTGGAATAAATAATTTCTGTTTACAGAATCACCTAAGCTTGAAATTCAATCCACCATTTGTGTCTAGCTTTCCCACATAAATTCAGGGTGCACATCACATAACTCTAATGTAAGAAGTTATACATTTGGATTAAGACTATCACTTCAATAACAAAACAGCCAAACTAACACACCACAATTATGAATAATTATTTGGACTAGAGAGAAAATATTGGTCCCACAGAGGTCAATAGCAGTATTTAAATTAAAACCAGTAGTATTGTTAAATTCCCAGTATGGTATGGTTATGATGCATTTTTACACTACCTGCATTTGATTATGCAAACAAAAAAGCCTAAATGTCAACTCAAACATCTAATTGTGAATGACACTCATTCCCTGAAGGCAAGTTTTTCAACTTCCACACATCAACACAAAAAATAAAGATCAGAGGAATATCAGGCAAGGACAAAAATAAACCAGAAGGCCACAGAGTTTGATGTGCACATTTTTCTGGGCTTCGAAAGTATTTCTTTATATTCAGATTATCAAGTTGCTGCACTGTAATAGCAATATGCAATCATAAAGTTAACTTATATTGATCATCTACACCTCCTGGTAAACTGAGCTCAGGCACATCTGGTTTTCAGTGAGGAACTTGCTTACCTAGTCTTCTGTCTGGGTGTATTATAATGCAAAACAGTCAAGAAATAAGCCCCAGGGTCATCTAATCCATCCTCCACTAAACTGTGCACTGCCTCATGATCGAACATTATCCAATAACGAATGAATTTGCTCATGATCCATCACAAGAACTCAGGGTATTTTTTTAATTTTCTTTTAAGATGAACACACAGAAGCACTGCAGTTACACAGCTGAGTTTGCTGCTTAAAATCTTGCAGAATTAAGGAGCGCTTGGCAGTTAACCAAGTAAAAAGTTGAACTAAAATTGACAGAAATTGGGAGTATAGCAAACGCCATTTTTTCAAGCAGGATGCGTGCCTTGACATCCCTCTCATCGTTTTGCTTGGCTGAAGCATCTGATTCTCAGTCTTGTTCTTTCAGCAGGGCACGTGAAATATGAACTTCATCCCTTCTTGCTTCATGATGCTTCAATCCAGCAGTTAAATACTGGCTATCATCTTCTGCATGCTTATGGCCAAACGATGCTTTGAAAAACACAATCATAATTTAACTCCTAAAAAAAGAGTTCCAAGAACTGAAATACTGCATCCAGGTAACTAGGTATTAGGACTCTTCTCCTTTGGTTGCACCACAAGATCACTTTTTGGCAAGTTTCAGTAATAAGCACTTCAAGCAGGAGGTGCTGGCAGTCGTCTTACTATTTCCATAGCTATCTTTAGATAGGCTTTAGCCTGTAAAAACAGAAACATGTATTTAGCACTTTCATTTTCTGTCAAGAGGAATATTTTACATCTCATTAGGTATCTGTTCTTTCACATACCTTCAACAAAAAAACAAGGATGTTACAATAGGTTCAGTGTAGGCAGTTGTGTGCTCAGGAAAAGTGACAGATCAGTACATAAAGCAAATATAAGCATTGTTTAAAATACGGGGGGGGGAGCTGTATAATTTATCTTTTATATTATTCTCAGAACAGAACTTGACCAAACAATTTGTCTTAAAGCAGCAAACAGAATCAAGATTCTTCTGGAGCAGTGTTGAGAAGGAAGGAAGAAGACTCTTTAGTCCCACAGGTACTATTAGTTGTAAATTGCCCTCATCCTGAAGATTGAAATGCGCCATGCACAGCAATGAGACACAGAACCACAGAAAACAACAACATTATGGAAACAAAGGTTTTCTTTAAGGTTGTTAGTTCATTATGGACTGGATGACACTACAAAGGCTCCTATAGAGGCACTCAAATTTATTTAAAAAAATATTAATTAAAAGTCCTAAAGATTAAAGTGGTATTGGAAAGAACTAAGTCACAACACCAGAATCTATACAGCACAGTCTGCCTCTCACAGCAGCCTGTGGTCAGACACCATCAGCTGGAGGACAAATGAGAGCAGAATTGTACAACTACTGGGAGTGACCCAAATATGCCTATTTTATTTACCACAGAATCATAGAATGGGTTGGAAGAGACCTTCAAAGACCATCTAGTCCAAACCCCCTGCAGTGAGCGGAGTCATCCTCCACTAGATCAGCTTGCTCAGAGCTTTGTTGAGCCTGACCTTGAATATCCCCAGGGATGGGACCTCAACTGTCTCCCTGGGAAACCTGTTCCAGTGTTCCACCACCCTAATGGTAAAAAATTTATCCCTAACATCCAACCTAAATCTACTCTTCTCTAATTTCAAACCCTTGACCCTTGTCCTATCATTGCAGGCCTTTGTAAACAGTCCTTCTCCAGCCTTCTTGTAGGTCCCCTTCAGATACTTCTAGGTCTCCCCAGAGCCTTCTCTTCTCCAGGCTGAACAACCTTGGGTAGTACAGCTGTGCCAATGTGCAACAGTCATTACACTTGCCTGAGTGGTCTAACCACTCCCCAGCTAGCCATCTGCCTAGATGAGATAATGGATCAACCTGAAATAAGATGACTGAAGTCAAGGTGGCTTTACAGTTAAGTATTTCACTATCTGGTGTAGAAGCCTTCCAGGTGGGAATCTGGGACATCTTCCCGAGTCCCATAGGCTGCTCCTACATTGCACAGATCAAGTAATGTGTTTTAATGAGTCAACTAACATCTTTAATGGAAAATCTGGCCCCTTCTAAAGATTGTCCAGGCTGTTCGTGCTCCAGAGTTGACCGAATAGAATGCAGAAATTGTAACTACAGGTACAGAAACAGTAACATAGGGTGGTGATTTTGTACCTAATTGAGACAGAGGATGTTCTGTACACAAATCAAGATAATGAGCAGCAACAGATCATGCATATGCCATAGTCATGTAGGACCCCTGACTAGCTGCACTGTTGAAACTGAGCTAAACCACTGCCTTTTATCTTGAACAGACCAGTAGCTCATATACACCCTGACAGAACTCTACCAGTAACCTGTCTTTGACAAAGCCAACTATTTCCAGCCTTAGTTTCCAATCTTTGAACAAATCATTCAGCTATGAGTGAGGACCTATCCATCAAGTGACATATGTAAAAGGTCTACATGGAATCTCAGTGACTGCCAACATGCCTTTCATTACATAAGAACCACCCTACGTGCACAGAATGGTGTCTCCTACTCATGATCTTTTCAACATGTTATCTGTAGACAGAGAACACAGCTCAGTTTAGCTGTTTAATCCATCATTACTAAGCAAAAGAAGATGAATTACAACTGAAAACTGAGAGCATATTTTATTTCCTTTTTGGGTGGAAAGTGAGAGAAGAAAAAGTAAAAGATGAGTTCTTATTTGTCACTCAAAACCAGTTTAATGGGATGAAAGTGAATTTTACAGATCAGTTTTTCCTTTTATGGTTTGGAAGCTCTAAAGGACTGCCTTTCTGAAAGCATTTTTTTGCAGATGGACAACTCTATATTTAACAGTAACATATCAGTTAGCTGGAAGCCAAACACTCCCAGCTTCAAGAGGATGAAGTGCACAGGAAGACAGAATGCCCTAGAAACAGACCAGACTCGTTCCTTACAAAGGCTGCTTAGAAAGGGTCTGAGAGCAGTACTGGTGAGGGCAGAGGCAGAGGTGGAAGGTGACCTGCAGAGAGTTGAAAGAGCTAGCTAATGGTCGTGGGACAGACTGCCCACCACTCAAACACTGCTGGAAAAGAGTGCATCATTCTTTGAATTACAAACTTCCTTAGAAGTGAGAGAGCATGGTAGATGATGAAGTGACTCATGACAGCATGATCCTGGAGCAGGAAACACAGAATGTGTAACGAAGTTAATCAGGAAAAGGACTGCAAAGTCCTACTTAACCTAAATAATCATAATATCTTGATTCATTACTCTGTCATGGGTTAATAGACATGGGGTAGATTTTAAACTGCAAGTCTTTTTATTAGCTCATCTAATTAAGCCCTATGATAATCCTAGAGAAATGTAAGCCTTTCAGTTACGGCGTTTCAGTCTCCCTAGAAATCTCACCTAAGTATGCATCACTGCTAAGATTACTGCAAACTGACCCTACAGGTCAGAGCTGACCTTACCCTGTGCTGGCTTGGCTTGACCTGCTAGCTTGCCTTCCACTGGTGTGCAGATCTTATCCTGCAAACAGCTCCCTACAATTGCTTCCAGTGCCAAATGCAATGGATGCACAAATATAGAATACAATTTATCTACCCGGGCTGCGTCAAGAGAAGTGTGACCAGCACAACAAGGGAGGTGTCTCTCCCTCTACTCAGCTCTGCTGAGACCCCACCTGGAGTACTGCGTCCAGTTCTGGAGCCCCTATTACAAGAGGGATATGGAGGTGCTGGAACGTGTCCAGAGAAGGGCCACAAGGATGATCAGAGGGCTGGAGCACCTCTCCTGTGAGGACAGACTGAAGGATTTGGGGCTGTTCAGTCTGGAGAAGGCTCTGAGGTGACCTAATTGTGGCCTTCCAGTATCTGAAGGGGGCCTACAGGAAGGCTGGGGAAGGACTTCTCAGGATCTCAGGTAGTGATAGGACTAGGGGGAATGGAATGAAGCTGGAGGTGGGGAGATTCAGGCTGGATGTGAGGAGGAAGTTCTTCACCATGAGAGTGGTGAAGCCCTGGAATGGGTTGTCCAGGGAGGTGGTTGGGACCCCATCCCTGGAGGTGTTTAAGAGCAGGCTGGATGAGGCTCTGGCCAGCCTGATCTAGTGTGGGGTGTCCCTGCCCATGGCAGGGGGGTTGGAACTAGGTGATCTTTGTGGTCCCTTCCAACCCTGACTGATTCTATGATTCTACTTACAAAGTCAAAACAGGTATGAGGCAAATCACTGCATACAAACAACTTCAGACCAGTAATTCAGAAAAAACATACCGATCCCATCACCTGCTTGCAGGCCAAGTACACCATCAGTAAGTGTGCAAATCCTGGTACTAACATGGTTTCTAACTTCTAATAGGATGCAAGTCCCAAATACCAAATGCTGTGGATACTACTATACCCACCAGGAAGGCCAAAGTATCTAAATCTGCTCAGCTGAGCTGTTAGGGGCTTATACTTTACTTACTGTTCAAGGAAACTCGCAGCCATGAGCAACGAGCAACAAATCAAATAGTGACTATCACAAAGACAAACACTAGACTTAGCTGCCATCTGCACAGAAATAAGGAAAGGTGATAGCTTTTGTTCTTACTGGCATTCTCTTTGCTCAACCACAGTCCACTTTCCAGTTCCATCAGATTTTTTAATAGCTTCAGTTTTCATGGAAATGGCTTGTTATTTTGACACAACTCCAACCTTCAGTGCAAGCCTGGAGCTGCCCTTTGATGTCTGTATTTTGCTGTGGTCAAGTCAGAAAGCACTACAATCATGATGATAAACACAGCTTTAAATGAGCTTCCACTTCAGATAAAAGCTTCACGTCACTCAGAGATGTTCTTGATTGCTGCAAGAGGCCCAAAGCATTTCCCATTCCATCTACCCTATGTTTCTTCATTACATATCTTGCCAATTCCTGATAAGCTGCACTGAAATCGCAGTACAGAGAGAGGATAGTCAACCCATAAATTGCAAGATGAAATAGAGGAGATGGGTAAGTAAATTGGATGTTTCCTCAATCTAATACCTTAAAAAATTCCTTGGTACTCATGGGAAATTTCTTGTTACTCCTAGGTATCAGCAGTTGTCCTCTGAAGAAAGCCTCAGCTGTGAAACACTGCTAGCTGCAAGGACTCACTGTAGGTGTGCATCACCCAGGCGCTGTTATGCACATCAAAAAAAGACATTCTGCCCAGCAAATCTGGCTCACTAGAAGAGTGCCATTCAAATGCAATACAGCAACACCCTTCAAACCACTCAGCATCTTCTTCAGCAGAGTAAAGCCTAAGTGAGGGTCTGATGATGCTTTGTACTATCTATACTACACTTTGTACCATCAAACCTACACACCACAAATGTTACTGTGCTCATTCACAGGAATCCTTGATGATAAGGCATATTATAAATCCTATCATGTGGCCTTCTTCTGGGTTTGCTTTACTTTCAAAGATATCACACCCTGAAGAAAGCACTCCAAATGGAGTTATTGATGACAACTAAGCAGCAGCAGCAATTATTTGCTACCCCTACATCAACTACTCTCCAACTATTTCCTGCCAGCTTTAAAATGTTATACATTTTTGCTCTACTCACACATCACTCTTTCACAGAGTTCTGCAATAAAAAAGTCTTTCTGAATGCAAATTTCACCTGTCTCTTTGGATAACACCCAGTAAGGACTATAACATTTCTAACTTAATTGAAAAGGGATTTTTACCCAGGCTTACTTTCCCCTGTTATGTCAGACTGCTGATGCCTTGTACCCCTGCTTTCCACCTAGCTAGGCTTTTTCTCTCTTGTTACAAATCTATCTGTAATTCACTGGTCTCAAATTCCTTTGCTAATATATATGAATGTATGAAATTTGCAAGAGGGTTGAACTTTCACCCAGAAGTATGTGGGGTTTACATCATACACCAGTATTTACTGCAAGCTGGGTAGAATGACATTAAGCATATTTTCCAGCCACAGGTCCTGGGTTCTTGACTCCAGGACAAATTTGGCTCTCCTTCTACCCAAGGTATCTAAGTTTCTCCTTGCAAATGGCAATGTGGTCTGAGGATCCAACAGCAAGCTAGATATGATTCACCAGTTTGCCTCATTTCACATTTCTCTGTTTTCCCACTGTACTCCACTCATTTATTTTTTATGAAAAAAAGAGGATAAACTCAGTTTTTCTTAATAGAGTCTAAATGTTTTCCAAAATAGTATGTGGCCAGAAAACACTTAGGGAATTGACCTTTACATGTTTCATTCAATATGGGTTTTCTTCCAAAAGCAGTCATCCTCTTTGTAGTTTTGCCACGAGGCCTCACTGTCTCTTTTACAATAGAGCAGGGCAAGAGGGTGTAATCTAAACCTTCTTTCATTACTTTTTTGCTGCCCTGTATACTTTATCCTTTGTAAACCTTAAAGGTGTACCATCTACCATCTCTCCTCCACAACTCTTTGGTTTGGTTGGGTTTTTAATCACCTCATTCCCAAGACAAGAAGATCAGAGACAACATCTCTTGCTTGCCTCAGACTCCAGCACGTCTACTCACTGAAATGTCTATCCCAGCAACACTCCCTAGCTTTTGGGAGGTGAATGGACACACTGGTCCAGCAAATGTATTTGTACTTCCTTGAGCTGCTTCTTTGATCTTGAGACAGATGGGAGTTTGGGTGCTCAATGGTCACAGCTTATCTCTCTGGTCTAGCAAAGTATTAACAAATCCACTGTGCTGTCAAGGCTGGGATTTACCAGAAAGTTTCTAGCAGAAAGTCCTCACAAGGCAGCCACCAACTGTCCCATAGCTCTCTGGAATTTGTGCTCACAGTGAAGAGCTTTTAGGAACCTCTGCTTACCTTTTCCCTCTCTGCTGATGGAGAGTTCACCAGTCATTTAAACAACACATTTGGGTGAAGAATGACCCCACTGCAATTAATCCTCTTTCGTATCTCTTACTCTATTTCTAGCGCTCTTATCCACAAATTTCAGGATACTTCTTTCAAACACCTGGTTTGCTGCTGCATTCTTCTCATGGTCCTTAGGAGGTTCCCCTACATCTAAGCATGATCAGTTCTACTTGATTTCACCCATTCCTCATTTGTTTTCCCTATTCTACCATATTAGCAGTGTTCTGGATTTTCTTTTGCAGTCTACAAACTCTCTCATACGTTTGGGTGAGCAAAAAATGTAAAACCCTACTTAGTTAGCCAATCCATCTCCACCACTTGATGAAGCAGGAAAATGTTATCTCCAGAAGGGTGTGATAATTCCTCACTGCTGGTTAAGAAATTATTATCTCTGTGTAGCTTCCAAGCAATTCTCCCAATTGCTGTTGTGTGTCTGCTCTCTTTCTGTTACGACCAGCCTGTACCATTTAGGCTGGCACGCAAGTACAGCAATCATAGAATCAGTAAGGTTGGAAAAGACCTCAACCTGTCACCCAACACCTTATGACTACTAGACCATGGCACCAAGTGCCACGTCCAATCTCCTCTTGAACACCTCCAGGGATGATGACTCCACCACCTCACCGGGCAGCCCATTCCAATGACTAACAACTCTCTCTGTGAAGAACTTTCTCCTCACCTCGAGCTTAAATTTCCCTTGGTGTAGCTTGAGACTGTGCCTTCTTGTTCTGGTGCTGCTTGCCTGGGAGAAGAGACCAACCCCCTCCTGGCTACAACCACCCTTCAGGTAGTTGTAGACAGCAATAAGGTCTCCCCTGAGCCTCCTCTTCTCCAGGCTAAACAATCCCAGCTCCCTCAGCCTCTCCTCACAGGGCTTGTGCTCGAGGCCTCTCCCCAGCCTCGTTGCCCTTCTCTGGACACGTTCAAGATCTCAATGTCCATACAGAACAAAGTTTTGTCAATGAAGAATGCTAAACACCCCCCCTCCCCCAATTTAAAGAACTCAGTTCACAGAAACACTAACACAGACAATGTTATACCAAGAGCAAAATCATTTTACCAGCACTGTTTCTCCACAGGGACTATCTGAAGCTTCAGAGAACTGCAGCCATTAAAATCCCACATCCTTTAGCTATATAGTCAGCCATTTCCATAAGCAGATGAATCTTAATCTCTGCCTTCCCTTTCTAAGCTCACACATGCACAATTCTGATTTTCTTTCTTTCAACCTTTCAAGGGTTGTTTCAGTCAGTCATCTTCTTACCAGTTGTGAAAAGGAAGCTTCCCTTTTCCACCAAACACATCTAACCTTTGAAATAAGGAGTTTGGACAAGTTTGGACAAGTTTAACTTTTGTTTATCAATAAGACAGATGGAACACCATGGAAAGTCTAAAAGTAAAAACAAAACAAGTATTAGCTAACACATTTTAGAAACACCCTTTATTCTAGACTTCAGAGAGCTTAGAAGGTGACAGCATGCTGGGCTTCTGAGAAGTCAATCCTCATTTCTATTCCCCACTGTCTGAATCTGCTAAGTATTATTTCAGTTCTATGATTTTGTATTTGATTTGTGTGTTCTAACAAAACCAGTACAGGACTTTGCATTAGAAAAACCCTGTAAATTTAAGTGACAGAGAGACGAGATAGTATCAGCAGCTCTGAGCACATTGTTCTCTGAAAAATGGTGATTGCTCATGCATGAACAGCCACAATTTCAGTTTGAGGAACACGGTGGTGGGTGTCATATTAAAGATTAGGATCTGACCTCATGTGACCTCTCCCACCATCAGTTATGTGCTAAGAATTTAATTAGTGTTTTGTTTTTAATGCAGGAGAACAACAATAATTTTCTGCCCTTTAAATCAGAAGCAGACCAGGGATAAAGAGAAATGCTTTTTCATTCTGCAGAGATTAGCAACATCTAAAATAAACTCCCCCTCTGAGGAGAATGATTCTCTCACAGACACAATGGCAGAGGAGAATATTAAAAGTTTTCCCTAGAGTCATACATATTTGTCAATCTTTATTTCTCTTCATATTTAACGTAATTGCCACAAAGAGCGTTTATAACCCCTCCTTTTGTTCCCAAGAACACAGTCCAAGGAGGAACAGATGGCAACACACCAGACTTTATTGTCTTTTTCAATTTTCAGAACGCTAACCTGCATGTTTGAGTTTTTAGATTGATAGTCCTGCAGGCTACAGACTCTTGGTTATTATAGATTTCAGATACTGTGAGCTCTGAGCCTTTCATCTTAGTTTGCTCAGCTGTTTCGCTTCAACTTTGACCTAAGCCATGCATCTACTCAACCCTTCCCACTGCTGATCCAGCTTCCCAGATAAAGCTACCACACGGATTATAAGGATTCCATTTCACAGGGATCTAGACTCAAGATCACTATGTTATTCCACAGAGGTTCAGCATGGGCCTTGCCCAAGGCTAGCAAAAACACTGCATTCAATTAGAAATCAACAGGCCAAAACAAAACGTTGCAGCTTTAAGAGTGTCACTGTTTCCTCCCAAATCCCAACTGGTATGTTAATAATATTAACAGTGCTAATCCCTCTTTCTTAGTTTTATTTTTCCTTTAAAAGAGTGGGAAGGAAAAAAGGTATTTCAGCATGTGCCTAGCAATCAGAACATTAGAAAGGTTAACGACATTAGAATCTATCCTAATTACTTTCTACCTTATGTTTAATTGATTCTACCATCTATTATTAGCCTTCATCACTTTTCTTTTTACAGTAACATCTAAGCAGCAGTCAAGAGTCAGGCTGCATCATTCCATATACTGTGCAAACACAATGTGGCAGACAACATCCTGCCCTACAGAGCCTGGCAAACAAACTCCAGGAAAATTCTAGTTAATCTTACTTTTATCAGTGCAATTTTATATGTGCAACTGCTTTTCTTTTATAGACTTGCATACTTGACTCCCACCACCTTGACAACTCCCATTTTCCTTTGGCAATAAAACACTATGGTAAATGCACCAAAAAATCCATTTCCTCTTGTGTGCAAAGTCTTCCACTTCCTGCTGAAAACAACCCAGGTACTGACAACACACAGGTTTTGTTTCAAACATCTGGATAGGACTCTCTGGCAGTTTCCAGGCTGAACTACCGAAGACTCAACTGACAGTTTCTGAAGATCTGCATCAGCTGCAAGGTCTCATGAGGCTTGACACTGACCTTCCTCTTCTTGGCATGCCAGACTCCAGATCAAGACGTCACTATTATTAATGTTTACAAAGATGTGAAAGGCAAGTGTTGGAACGATGGAGCCAGGCTCTTCTCAGCAATGTCCAGTGATAGGACATGGGGCAAGGGATTCAAGATGGAGCTTAGGAGGTTCCATGTGATCATGAGGAAAAATCTTAGCACTGTGAGAGTGACAGAACACTGGAACAGGCTGCCCAGAGAGGTTGTGGAGTCTCCTTCACTGGAGGCATTTGAAACCCACCTGGATGTGCTCCTGTGTGACCTGCTCTAGGTGATCCTACTCCAGCAGGGAGGAGGGACTAGATGATCTTTCAAGGTCCTTTCCAACCTCTAACATTCTGAGGTTACAAATATTCTTTTATTTCACTAAAATGACATTTAGATCTCCATTCCTTTTCAAACAGCAACAAAAAAGAAGCCCTCTCCATTCACTTTTCAAGGACTTTTTGTTGGAAGTGCAGTGCACCGAACTTACTGCATCACTTTGAGGCTGTGAGATGACAACAGGCTGCCCTGTATCAGATGTCTCCCGTATATTCACATGCAGTGGAACGTCACCTGCATCAAAAATACCAAGATACACAGAAGTGAAGACCTACTGTTTCTTAAATGTTTCATTACTGCTAGAGCCCTAAAGCAATGTGAAATCAAACTCTGGTATATCCTTTGAATTACTTAATCTCCACAAAAAATTAGCATTTAAAATGGAAATTGGCTGCAGCATGGCTTCTGTATATCCATAACAATTAATGCCAAACATAGGCTGGATTTTTCATTCACTGAAGAGCAAGGACTATGCTTTATAAGTCATTTAGTAGGGAAAAGGCAGTTTGCTTTTTTGCTTTGAATACACAGAAAAACACAGGCTGAGGTACAAATTGTATTGCATACATACATAAAAAATAATTTGATTGAGTGTCAGGCAAATGCTATCATGCAGTTAGTGTTCAGCCTATCTCCTCACTGTATATTCTTATCAGTGCTGTATCCAGATATTAATCATTGTTTATTTTTTCAACACTTAATCTCCAAATGATAGCATTTGTTATTGTCCTTATTAGGCCCTGTCTCCAATTAAAAGGTAGACAACTATTCAGATCATTCTTTTTTCCAACAGAAATGTTCTGCTTTCATATTGAGCAGGGCAACTGTCACAGAAAGACTGTGTCCAGTTCTGAGCCCCTCAGTTTAAGAAGGACATTGAGACACTTTAACGTGTCCAGAGAAGGGCAACAAGGCTGGGGAGAGGCCTTGAACACAAACCCTATGAGGAGAGGCTGAGGGAGCTGAGATTGTTTAGCCTGGAGAAGAGGCTCAGGGGTGACCTCATTGCCCTCTACAACTACCTGAAGGGTAGTTGTAGCCAGGGAGGGGCTGGTCCCGCCTCCCAGGCAACCAGTACCAGAACAAGGGGACACAGTCTCAAGCTGTGCCAGGGGAGGTTTAGAGTCATTCCTACATAGATCATTATGAAGGGAACTTTTTTAAGGAATGGAAGACATAGCCACATTTTGCACCATGGACTGATGCAGACACAATGGCCTACCTCAATTCAATCCTGACTGGTCTCAGAAACTGTATCAATTTAATTCATACACTTCAGCAACACTTATTTCACAGTATCATAGTATAACTAAGGTTGGAAATGACCTTGAGGATCATCGAGTCTAACCTATCAACACAGACCCCATGACTAGATCATGGCACCAAGTGCCACATCCAATCTCCTCTTGAACACCTCCAGGGATGGTGACTCCACCACCTCCCTGGGCAGCACATTCCAATGACGAATGACTCGCTCGGTGAAGAACTTTCTCCTCACCTCAAGTCTAAACTTCCCCTGGCACAGCTTGAGACTGTGTCCTCTTGTTCTGGTGCTGGTTGCCTGGGAGAAGAGGCCAACCCCTTCCTGGCTACAACCACCCTTCAGGTAGTTGTAGAGGGCAATGAGGTCACCCCTGAGCCTCCTCTTCTCCAGGCTTAACAATCCCAGCTCCCTATCCCAAACCAAAGCCACTGTAAATCACTGAAGTTCAGTGAAGTAAAAAACCCCAAAACATTGAAAAAAATTATTGAAACTGATACCTTTTAAAAGATTAAAAAAAAACCCAACAACACAAACTTCCAAATAAATAACATACTTAAAAGTGGTGACTCCGTGATGAGCTGAATCTTTGTAGAGCTTAAATGTGTTATTTATGAAGAGTTGCCCATTTCATTCAAATATAATTGGGTTTTTTTGTTCCAGTCAAGGATAAGTTTGTTCAGGCATGAAAGTCTGTTAGTTTATTCATGAAAGAATTTTGGGGGTCCTTCAAAAGCTTTTTAACCTTAAACATACTTAATAGACTAACAGCAACTTCGTAATCTCTCAGCAGTTCCTACTAGTGTCTTATGCAGAGACAAATCTTCACTGTTTTGACCAGGGATGTTTTGTTAATAACAATCTCAGAGCTACAAAAAGAACTGTCCTGCTACAAAATGGCAGCCTCCCTCTGTTGGGTTGGGTTGCTGTCTTTTGGCTCAGCAGGACTGGGTCCTATCTTGCTTTGAATAAACCAAACCAAACCAAACCAAACCAGGTTGGAAGAGACCTTCAAGATCATCGTGTCCAACCCATCAACCAATCCAACCCACCCAAACAGCTAACCCATGGCACCAAGCACCCCATCAAGCCTCCTTCTGAACACCTTCAATGACGGCGACTCCACCACCTCCCCGGGCAACCCGTTCCATAGCGCAATCACTCTTTCTGTATAGAACTTCTTCCTAACATCCAACCTGAACCTCCCCTGGCGCAGCATGAGACTGTGTCCTCTTGTTCTGGTACTGGCTGCCTGGGAGAAGAGACCATCATCAGCCTGTCTACAACCTCCCTTCAGGTAGTTGTAGACAGCAATAAGGTCCCCCCTGAGTCTCCTCTTCTCCAGGCTAAGCAGCCCCAGCTCCCTCAGCCTCTCCTCATAGGGCTTGTGTTCCAAGCCCCTCACCAACTTTGTTGCTCTTCTCTGGACTCGTTCCAGCAAGTCAACCTCCTTCCTAAACTGAGGGGCCCAGAACTGGACACAGTACTCGAGGTGTGGCCTAACCAGTGCAGTGTACAGGGGCAGAATGACCTCCCTGCTCCTGCTTTTTTCCTGTTTTTTTCTGCTCCTGTTTTTTCCTCATGCTTACAAAGATGTGCTAGTACTGCAGGGGCATAACAAGACTTGCAGGAGCAGAAGTGCAAGTTAAAAGATAATGCAAAATGCAATTTTAATTTAAAAAAAAAATAGATAATCAAATTCTTATCAGTTAAGCATGAAGCCATCAAAAACATCTGCCCAGCTGTTTGGGTTTGAAGAAGAAGTTTCTGTGCTACTCTTCACTACAGAATGTGATGGGAACTCCTTACTGTGTGTTTTTCTCATCCTAACAATCATTGCTGACTGCAAAGGAAATGTAGTGCCAAGAATAATTTGAATTTACTGTGGGAATTTAAAAAAAACAACAAAAACCAAACCATTTTGAGATAAAACTTCCATTTGGGATAGATTAATGTATGATCTGTAAGTAGTAATTCTTACAATAACATATGGCATTATTATATAATGGTCATCCCTGAAAGGAGGAACATACTAATCAGATCAAGCACTGTAATTCTGACTTTAACCCTTGGGGCACTATTCTTAACCTTAATCAAGGCTTAAGATGACAGTTTGAAGGTAAACTGCACTGTTTTTCTTCATACATCTCATCCATCCCCTGCTAAGCCTGCAAATCTCTCACATCACTCCTAATTAAATGCAATCACAATGAGTTCTGCCTCTTAGGGAAGAACAAAAACCATTCATGGGACCAATAGCATGGCACATAATTTGTGCCCATGTATCTAACTGCATGTTTGATTCAACTGCTTGTGGAAGGATTTGCATCCATCCACATAACCCAGGGCTGCAGAATTCCCCTTGGGCTCTGATCACAACTCATTATATACTCAAGAACCTAACAGCTAGCCCAAAAGCATGTCTTTAATGATGCGTTGCCTTGCTATCTTAAGTTTATGTCAGGCCTTGATGTTTCAATGTTGATCTTCCTAAGTGAGCTTCCTGGTTCTTTTTAATGAATTAGCTATGGAAAATCATTGAGATAATTATAGTAATACGTGGAAACACATCATTAGCACATGCAATTATCCCATTTACCAACTTAATTATGCTGGTTTGGTTGGGTTTTTTTTTCCTTTACTTGCAGCACAGGTTGAAACAGATGCTTTATAAAAATAGCAATGTATATTCCAAAGATCAATGTATATTTTAGCTTATAGCCAAGTTTAGTTTATAGACAGAGCTTAGAAACAACACTTCAACGCAATCATTACAGTCTGCTTGCTTTCATAATACAGGACTCATGATATCTTCATATGGGGATAAAAACAACTGCTTTAAGGAACTGCATTTCAAATCACCATATTTCTTTCAATCTGTAACAACTCATTTCATTTAAATGGGAAAAAAAAGAGAGAAAACTTCTACTGACATGAATAGATGGAGTTGAGGCTTGTTAGACAAGACCACACAGAATTCTTTGTTAATTTTAAGAACTGTACGATCAATAACAAACTTCAGCACATGGATATCAAAACAATTAATGTTCTGGATTGTTTATAAATCAAAAAGACATTTAAGATGCAATTCAAGAGCTTTCATATCTAGTCCACACCTCATTTACAAGGATGATCCTGGATAAGGAACAGAGCATACAAAAACTGTAACATTCAACTACTTAAATGATTAGTTCTGTTATGTCTGAATATAGAGTGATCTAGGATTATGCAGTTCCATACTTCAGTTAATGCTTCCCTCATTTTTCTTTCAAACAAAAACCCTTCCCAATTTCTATATTCTTACCTAAAACATCCAATCCAAGGGTTTTTGCTAGATCTCTTACACCATCAGCTCCAAATATGTGTGTCTCATGCTTACATTTTGGACACTGGAAAACACTCATATTTTGAACCAGCCCTAAAACCTGTTGAAGTAAACAAAAGGAATGTGAACATGTGGGGTTGAGGCATGGGTATTCATCTCTGACAATAAAAAAGAGATTAGCTGCAAAGAATTGACAAACAGTGCTCATTTACAATGGGAAGTAGCAGTAAAATCATACTCATTAACTCCATTACAACTCGTACTAGTCGCCTCACTTGTGCATTATTTCAACTTCTTCATAGTTACACCTCTCAAAGATTAACAAACTGATGTGTAACAAAAAGCACCTCTTGTACAGGCCTATATTTCCAAGAATTCTGCCCACCAGTATCTCATTTGTGAACTCTGAATACTGGAAGAATTTTCACATTGCGTTTTATAGCTTTGTAATTTGCAGTTTCAGGAAACGCGAAATAAAAACATACCATTACAAGAAATGACACAATCAGACAAGCTTTTAAGATAATTTTGTGAGTTATCCTGTAGGGAAATGTTTTCAAAAAGAAACAGATTTGCTTCTGAGGAGCAGAAACACATTTTCAAGAACAAACAAAAGAAATACTAATGTGAAACTAAGTGGCAAAAAAAACCCAACCCCATGGTAAAAGCCCCAGAAACACACATATTTCTGTTGATGTCAGGTGTTCACCAGCATCCCTGCAAAATATGACAAATGAAAATCTGCCAAATCATGCACACAGACATCTTCTTTCACAAAGCAGAATAATGCTAATGATACACTGATCACATTTTTATTCACCTAGTAAACAAAACTGCTCATTGAGGCAGAGCAGAATTCCTCAAAAGTGATGAAAACAGCATTCAGACACCAGGGTGAAAGCTTCTACCCATCTGCTCCTGAACAGAAGACCTGCTTTAAGAGGTTCCATGGTATAATATTTCACTTTCAGATCTGTCTGAATGTGTCATGCACACTATAGCCAAGCTTTGAAAGATGAATACATATTTTCAAGTACAAGAAGCTGGTATTTATTTTGTAGCATTTCGTACTTTCAGACTTTCCTGAGCATTCTAGTTTTGATCTTGAACAAGTTGCCCTACTTGTTACAGGAGCAACACCTACACAAAAGCTCTGTAAGTCCCCTTTGTTTGGACTTGATGATCTCAAAGGTCTTTTCCAACCTGGTTAAATCTGTTCTATTCTATTCTGGATCACAGTATCACTGTAATATAGAGTAGATACATGCTAACATAAGCCTGTCTAAAAGGATATACCAGTGTTCAAATCAATTACCAAATACTGTGATTTAATTAAGAGTGAATGTACAACTTTTCACATCAAAATTGAAAATTAAATAAAGCATGTTATTCATGATACCTTAACACAAATTTCCTTAGGTATAAGCTAAAAATGGTCAAAAGGCGGCCACTGGTTTTTTTCTATACCACAAGAATGTGTTTCACACTATTTCCTAAGCAGTCTTCCTTTACTTATGTAAAACTCTCAGAGGGTTTAAAGCAAGGAGTATTTGAAGAAACAGTGACAACAAAATTGAAGGAAGGAAAAAGGGAAAGGGAAAAGGGAAAAGGGAAAGGGGAAGGGGAAGGGGAAGGGGAAGGGGAAGGGGAAGGGAAAGGGGAAGGGGAAGGGGAAGGGGAAGGGGAAGGGGAAGGGGAAGGAAAAGGAAAAGGAAAAGGAAAAAAAGGAAAAGGAAAAGGAAAAGGAAAAGGAAAAGGAAAAGGAAAAGGAAAAGGAAAAGGAAAAGGAAAAGGAAAAGGAAAAGGAAAAGGAAAAGGAAAAGGAAAAGGAAAAGGAAAAGGAAAAGGAAAAGGAAAAGGAAAAGGAAAAGGAAAAGGAAAAGGATTGCTTACCTTCAATACAGCACCACAATTTTTTTTCCATTTTCTACTCACAAGAGCAGAAAGAGCAACAAGTTTCTATTCAGTGGCACATTATTATATGTAATTCTCTCATCCAGTTCTTAAACTAAGACATTTCTATGTGGCCAAGATACAAGGTGCAGGGATGGTAAGACAGGCTCTCTACAGATGCAGCCTTCTAATGATGACCTCTGAGTGGGCATCCACCTTGCTCTCCTTGTATTAATGTTCCCAGAGCTCTATACAGAACTCTAGATGGGGTCTCATGAAAACAGAGTAGAAGGGGAGAAATCTCCCTTGACTTATCTTTTGATGCAGCCCAGGATATGGTTCACTTTTTGGACCCTGAGTGCACATTACTGAGCCAAAGACCTTTTCATTAACCAATGCCCCCAAGCCCTTCTCCTCAGGCTTGCTCTCAATCCACTCTCCACCCAGCCTGTATTTTGTGCTTGGGGGTAGAATCTTGAAACTTGTTGTGACAGGAGTTAGCATCACTGTGCAAACTCCATCCTTACCAGGTGTGCACGACTGGACAAGAGATAGCACTCCTCTTCTAATGAGTGTGTCCTAAGATTGCAAATAAGACTTCAGCATTATTATCCTGGCTCTAACACTGACTTTCATTGCTATTTCCATCAGTGCCTTCAGTCATTCTATTCCAATTTCAATGCAGTGAAGGACAAAGAATGTTAACATTCAAATATTTCACTGTGGTAATAACTACATGTCATTTGAGTATTTGGTAACTAATGACTGTGGGAGTGAGGGTAGGGTGGTGTATGTATGCCTACATGTACTTGGGAGAGAATCCAGTTCATTAAATAGAAGCAAGCATACTCAGACTCAGAGCTCAGCAACCCATAGACTCTGTTTCTTTGAACAGCAGACTCTTGGCAAGCACTTTTTAAAACAATCACATTTTAAAGAGTAAATTTTTTAAGATCCATCAATTATATAATCAGAATCCACCATTTTAGCACAGTCCCACAGATTCCACCTCTTGGATGTAAATCTCAGGTTTGAAGTTGTCCATCAAGAATCACATAATTAAACTTTCTTTAGACACTTAAGACACTCAGGAATGCAATACATAGGCAGGAGCTCCTCCAGCACTGAAGGAAATGACACATCTGTACTGATGTACACACAAAATTAGAACGAAATGAAGGAGCACCTTGAGACCTTGATGACTGCTCCAAGGATATTTAAACTCAGCATCTGGCACACTGTGAATTTTCATTTTATTTAGGAAGACCTTAAAATTCCTCAAAATAGATCATATTTAATATCCTACCTATCACTAGTCACATTAACAGCAGTCAGGCCTACCATAGAATGACTTGTTTTCTTAGAGGCCATTCTCTTCAAAGCACATTGCACAAAACAGACTTCGAAAGAAATCTTGGTAGTTTCTCATTAAATCAAAAGGAAAACTCAACAGTAATAAGTTGAGCACAATTCTCTTTGAAGAAGGTAATTTTGCATCATTTTAGCAAACAAACCAAATCAACCCAAAACTTTCCATGTTATTCTTCTGTTACATAGAGATTTTAGCAAACAAACCAAGTCAACCCAAAACATTCCATGCTATTCTTCTGTTATATAGATTTGTTTTTCTTTCAGTGGCAAATTATAAACACTACTGTACTTTCATTTTGGAATGGGAAATAAGGAAGTTTTATCTGTGTATTTCCTTTGTAGAAGGAAAGGAGTAGGGAATAGAAGGAATCTTCACACTGGTAAGCAAGAAAACCTCTTTTTTAAAGTACAGTAAATAGCTTCTTTACTATGTAAGCTAGGGAAGCATTTCACTTTATATTTTCTCACAGACTGCAGATTTCAAATGAAAAACTTAATCTCTTCATGAACATAGTCTAGAGTACAACATTTAGTTACTTAGCTGCTTGTGGGACACAGAAAACATTGAATCCAAGATGTCACTCTGTTTATTATTTGCTTTCAATCCAGATGAACGTTGTGAATATTTTTAAGTGTTGTACTTCCCACAAAAAGCTAGCTACCATATGAGCCATAAAGCTCATGAAAAACTAAGTGCCTGCTACTTGTCATGACAGTTATGGACCAAATGGCAAACTGACAATTAGTTATGTGCATATCTCCCCTAAAAAACTTCAATTTCCTTCTTAAAATGTACCAATTACATGATTTTTCCACATTTCAAGGCATTTGAGATTGTCATCTCCAACACAGAGCTGAAGAGGACACATAATAAATATATTAGGATCATAGAATTGTTAGGATTGGAAGAGACCTCACCAATCACCTAGTTCCAAACCCCCTGCCATGGGCAGGGACACCTCACAATAGATCAGGTTGCCCAGAGCCACATCCAGCCTAGCCTTAAAAACCTCCAGACATGGGGCTTCTACCACCTCCCTGAGCGAACTGTTCCAGTGTCTAACCACCATCATGATGAAAAATTTCTTCCTCACATCCAATTTGAATCTACCCATTTCTAGTTTTTTTCCATTCCCCCTACTCCTATCATTACCTGACACCCTAAAGAGTCTCTCCCCAGCTTTCTTGTAGGCCCCCTTCAGATACTGGAAGGCCACAATGAGGTCGCCTCAGAGCCTTCTCTTCTCCAGACTAAACAGCCCCTCAGTCTGTCCTCATAGCAGAGGAGCTCCAGCCCTCTGATCATCCTCATGGCCCTTCTCTGGACACATCCCAGCACATCCAGATCCTTGTAAGACAGTACCATTTGAAATCACACATTATTTCTTCAGATACTCTGTTCAGCAGTCTGACCCATTCCAGGTGATTAACCAACCTGATTTAAAAGAAATGGAGTACTATTATTACCTTGGCCTGAAAAATTCTTTCCTTTCTATTAAAGCAAGCTCCTGATACTGACATAAGATGGATTCTAATCCTTTTTTTTTTTTTTCTGAGCAAGGTTTTATGGCTTATTTGTTTTACATTCTGGAAAAGCAATCTGTTGGTATTTTCAATGTGGATGCTTACCGGTACGTGGACTTTTCTAAACATTTCAGCTCCTTTGCGTGCGTCCAATAAAGCCACATCTTGCGGAGTAGAGATGATTACAGCTCCTGGGAAAGGAAAACATGAAATCCCATGAAAATGAGTGCAATTAGCTATACTGTTAACTATTTTGATTATTAATACATGCTAATAAATTCGAAGTAGTCACACAGTTATGTGTTCAGGTTTTCTAATGTAGGGAAGAAAATTGTGCTAGTGGTTTATGCCTTATGTAATGACCACAAGATAGGGAGTAACAGAAATAATTTAGATGTTGCTGTCTCAAGTTTGTATGTTCTAAATGAGCAAGCTGATCTAGCTGTCATATGATCATGGACAGAAAACACAAGCCACACTCTGACAGGTTACAGAGGTGGTATTCTGGGAACACCTTCACAGTAACTGTCCCATCCCATAATTGCAATTGAAAGCTTTCGATTTAACAGTAAGCCTTGTCCTAAAATCAAGAGGCAGCTGCCTGCAATCAGACTGCTGCTTTCAGAACCTGCTACACTTTCTGATGCAAGCATTCACAGGCACAGTCTTGAAATGTTACTACCAGGTGCAACACCAGGGCATTTGTATGAATGGAGAAGAGGAGGCTCAGGGGTGACCTCATTGCCCTCTACAACTACCTGAAAGGTGGTTGTGGCTGGGAAGGGGTTGGTCTCTTCTCCCAGGCAACCAGCACCAGAACAAGGGGACACAGTCTCAAGCTGCGCCAGGGGAGGTTTAGAGTCGAGGTGAGGAGGAAGTTCTTCACCGAGTCATTCGTCATTGGAACAGGCTGCCCAGGGAGGTGGTTGCGTCACCATCCCTGAAGGCGTTCAAGAGGAGATTGGACGTGGCACTTGGTGCCATGGTCTAGTCATGGGGTCTGTGTTGATAGGCTGGACTCCATGATCCTCGAGGTCCTTTCCAACCTAAGTTATACTGTGATACTGTAACAACACAGATTTGCACATTTGCACAAGGTACAGAGACATCTAATATTGCTGCGTGCTCAGACACAGCTCCAGCTCACCTGATGATTAGTATTCCCAAGAGCTGTTATGCATATAAAGCAGCTAGAGGTTTTGTCAAAGGTTGGAACCTGAAGTAAGCCTAGAGGTGACAATTCTACACTATCCTACATTACTTCCTGATTAAAGCAGCCTGCAAAACCAATACAAACATTGTAATACTCCACATATCTTCACAAACAGCATCCTTCTGCATATGCTCAGAGGCTTCAAATATTATTTCTTTGAAACATGCACCAAGCATCTGGTCATGATTGTCCCTCCCTCAGCAAAATGCAATGTGAAAGACATTACTATCCTCTACTGTCCTCTGATTAGCTCTGGCTTCACAGTCACTGTGCAGTCTCCAAAGTATCCATTATAGAAACATCTCTGCAGAGCCACATAAAGCCAACCTCACACAAGAAATTTATGCCAAACTTCACACTAATAGCAATTACAGCAAACTATTTGCTGCAACAGGCTGCCCAGAGAGGTTGTGGAGTCCCCTTCTCTGGAGACATTCAAAACTCGCTTGGATGCGCTCCTGTGTGATCAACTCTAGGTGATCCCGCTCTGGCAGAGGGGCTGGACTAGATGGCCTTTCAAGGTCCCTTCCATTCTGTGATTGTACCTTCAGAATAATTTCCTACTGGGCTTACAGCCCCCAACTCTTGGCATACAAAGCAAAGGAAGAGGTAGGTAGATTTCCAGAAGCACACAACACTGAGAGTGCTGGTGCAGGTCAGACCACTGGGAGCCTCAGCATCCCAGAAGCGCTGCCGGCTCTGACAGTGTTGGAGAGTGAACCCCGCCCCTCACATCGGCCCCATGCTGTCCTGTCCACCGGCTGCCAGACGGCATCTTGCCAGGCCGACAGCCAGCCGTTACCAAACACCGCCTGACAGTGCATTTGAATATCTTCAACCAGTGTTCCTAACCTCTAATTTGTGCAAACAAAAAAAAATACAGTCTGGCACCTCTCCCCTGAAAAGCTGCCAATCTCTCCTCGTATAATATTAGACACGAGTCCAAAAACTGCACGGCGTTAAGTAGTGTAACTAACGCAACTTCCCCATTGTTTGCTGGAAGTCTAACATCCAAAGAATTTGCTGCTTTTCCCAAGCCAGCCTATTTTCAGTGGCTAAGTCACCTTAGCTCCTTGTTTCACTAAGTGCAGGGTTACATGATACAGCTGACATGGAAATGCTAAACTAACTCCACAAAGTTTCCCTCCTTGAAACCAGAGTCCACAAATAAGTTATTCAGGTTCAGTGTCCTTGAGTTTTCTGCAGATTTGTAAAATAAAGATCTTATAATACTTGGGACAAAATGCTTATTACTGCTTTCTTGTCTCCTATGTGTGTACACTCACATTGTTTCACACTTTTGGTCATGCTGCTCTGTGATGATGCTAGCTCAGCATTCTCTGGATCTTCACGTAGAAGCTAAGATATGGTCCAAAACCTGAAGTCACAGTATCACAGTATCACAGTATCACTAAGGTTGGAAGAGACCTCGAGGATCATCGAGTCCAACCTATCAACACAGACCCCATGACTAGACCATGGCACCAAGTGCCACGTCCAATCTCCCCTTGAACGCCTCCAGGGTCGATGACTCAACCACCTCCCTGGGCAACCCGTTCCAATGTTGAATGACTCGCTCGGTGAAGAACTTCCTCCTCACCTCGAGTCTAAACCTCCCCTGGCACAGCTTGAGACTGTGTCCTCTTGTTCTGGTGCTGGTTGCCTGGGAGAAGAGGCCAACCCCTTCCTGGCTACAACCACCTTTCAGGTAGTTGTAGAGGGCAATGAGGTCACCCCTGAGCCTCCTCTTCTCCAGGCTAAACAATCCCAGCTCCCTCAGCCTCTCCTCATAGGGCTTGTGCTCAAGGCCTCTCCCCAGCCTTGCTGCCCTTCTCTGGACACGCTCAAGTGTTTCGATGTCCTTCTTAAACTGAGGGGCCCAGAACTGGACACAGTACTCAAGGTGCGGCCTAACCAAAGCAGAGTACAGGGGCACTATGACCTCCCTGCTCCTGCTGGCCACACTATTCCTAATGCAGGCCAGGATGCCATTGGCCCTCCTGGCCACCTGGGCACACTGCTGGCTCATATTCAGGTGGCTGTCGATCAGCACACCCAGGTCCCTCTCTGCCTGGGAGCTCTCCAGCCACTCCGACCCCAGCCTATAGCTCTGCATGGGATTGCCGTAGCCAAAGTGCAGTACTCGGCACTTGGACTTGTTGAATGCCATCCCCTTGGACTCTGCCCATCTGTCCAGTCTGTTGAGGTCCCTCTGCAGAGCCTTTCTACCCTCTAACTGACTAACATCTGCCCCTAACTTTGTGTCATCTGCAAACTTGCTGATGACTGACTCTACCCCTTCATCCAGATAATCAATGAATATGTTGAAGAGGACAGGGCCCAGCACTGGTCCCTGGGGGACACCACTGGTGACTGGCCTCCAGCTGGATGCGGCACCGTTCACGACCACTCTCTAAGCCCGGCCCTCCAGCCAGTTCCTAACCCAGCACAGAGTGTAGTGGTCCAAGCCACGGGCTGACAGCTTAGTCAGCAGTTTGCTGTGGGGGACGGTGTCAAAGGCCTTGCTGAAGTCCAGGTAGACCACAACCCCAGGCCTCCCCACATCCACCAGACGGGTCACCTGATCATAGAAAGAGATCAGGTTGGAGAGGCAGGATCTGCCCTTCCTAAATCCATGTTGGCTGGACCTGAGCCCTTGGCCATCCTTCAGGTGCGCAGTTATTGCCGCCAGGATAATCTGCTCCATCACTTTCCCTGGCACTGAGGTCAGGCTGACCGGCCTGTAGTTTCCAGGTTCCTCCATCTGACCCTTCTTGTGGATGGGGACCACGTTGGCCAGTTTCCAGTCTTCTGGGACCTCACCGGTGAGCCAGGACTGGAGGAAAATGATGGAGAGTGGCCTAGCTAGCACATCCGCCAGCTCTCTCAGCACCCTAGGATGGATCCCATCCGGTCCCATGGACTTGTGAGTATCCAAGTGGCTCAGCAGGTCCCGAACTAATTCCTCATGGATTTCCGGGGCATTACACTCCTCCCCGACCCCATCACCCAGGTCAGGAGGCCACTCGTCCTGAACTCCTTCCTTGCTGTTAAAAATTGAGGCAAAGAAGGTGTTCAGGACCTCAGCTTTCTCCTTGTCTTCAGGTCCCTCTCTGTTTGGGAGCTCTCAGCCACTCCGACCCCAGCCTGTAGCTCTGCATGGGATTGCCGTAGCCAAAGTGCAGTACTCGGCACTTGGACTTGTTGAATGCCATCCCACTGGACTCTGACCATCTGTCCAGTCGGTCGAGGTCCCTCTGCAGAGCCTTTCTGCCCTCTAACTGACTAACATCTGCTCCTAACTTGGTGTCATCTGCAAACTTGCTGATGACTGACTCGACCCCCTCATCCAGATCATCAATGAAGATGTCCACATTTTCTGGTCCATTAGTAGTTTTTGAAGAATCAAATCATTTGTATGCCATGAAGAACAGAGACTACGTACAATGAAAACACCACCTGGAACCAGAAGCAGCTTATCCTAGTTTATTTTTGAATAACAAATTCTCATCCAAAGGAAGAAAGCTAAAATGCCAAGCAGACCCAATGGCACATTGCAGAGGTTAGGCTGCCACAAACACCAACTCCCTGCATGAGAAACTCTAGCTTCTAAAGTATGAGTTAAAATTACACTCATGGACAGCTTGCATAGCTTCTTCCACAGAATGAAAGCCAAAATGCTCAAGCAGCTGCTGCTGAGGGTGTAATAGATGTGCCTTGCCTGTTTTTTTCTTCAGTCCAAGATGGATTATGGACAGAATTTGTTCACAGTTGGCTTGTACTGACTTATAGGGGTTTTCTCTTTCTTTGATACAGATTCTAGTCCAGCAAACCCAACCTGAAGTTCAAGAATACAAATTATTAGCAGCATTAATTCCTTTACTGGCAACCAAATATGGGTTTTGGAATGTTCCTCTTTTCCCTGAATAAGTTTGCATATGTTTAATTTCAAAAGTGATTCAAATGCTGAGCAAGCTCACACTTTCTTGGCTGTACGTGGTTAACAGGAATATCAAACAGCAGAGAGTTATTTTGATCAATAAAGAAATATGACTGCAGTCATGCAGACAGTATGGTTCTTGAAGCAACACATGCAGCGTTTACAAAAGCCTCTGTCTGAATGAGGTAAACTAACACTGACAAATTGAACAGAGAAGCTGCAGAAACGATAATCCTATTACACTGCACATTAAAACACACTACAAATTCTGTGTTTGCCATTGTGTGCAGAAAAACCTACCAGAACTGCCTTGAGCATACTAGGGATATCTAAGCTGAGCACATTTCAGTTTAACTGCTGTATCTACTTACTCATGCATTCCATTTCTCTTGCTATTTTCACTACATTTCAGTTGACAAAAAAATGATGTATGTATGTTTGTATGTATGATGTATGTATGCCGGGTTCTGCACATCGGCCACAACAACCCCATGCAGAGCTACAGGCTGGGGTCAGAGTGGCTGCAGAGCAGCCAGGAGAAGAGGGACCTGGGGGTACTGGTCGATGGTAGGATGAACATGAGCCTGCAGTGTGCCCAGGCAGCCAAGAGGGCCAATGGCATCCTGGCCTGCATCAAGAACAGTGTGGCCAGCAGGAGCAGGGAGGTCATTCTGCCCCTGTACACTGCACTGGTTAGGCCACACCTCGAGTACTGTGTCCAGTTCTGGGCCCCTCAGTTTAGGAAGGAGGTTGACTTGCTGGAACGAGTCCAGAGAAGGGCAACAAAGTTGGTGAGGGGCTTGGAACACAAGTCCTATGAGGAGAGGCTGAGGGAGCTGGGATTGCTTAGTCTGGAGAAGAGGAGACTCAGGGGTGACCTTATTGCTCTCTACAACTACCTGAAGGGAGGTTGTAGACAGGCAGAGGTTGGTCTCTTCTCCCAGGCAGCCAGTACCAGAACAAGAGGACACAGTCTCAGGCTGCACCAGGAGAGGTTCAGGTTGGATGTTGGGAAGAAGTTCTATACAGAGAGAGTGATTGCCCATTGGAATGGGCTGCCCAGGGAGGTGGTGGAGTCGCCGTCATTGGAGGTGTTCAGGAGGAGTCTTGATGGGGTGCTTGGTGCCATGGGTTAGTTGTTTAGGTGGGTTGGATTGGTTGATGGGTTGGACTTGATGATCTTGAAGGTCTCTTCCAACCTGGTTTATTCTATATTCTATATTCTATGTTGCATTGATAAAAACTATGCTAACTATATTTTTAATCCTTAGTGTGCATAATACACAGAGACAAAACTAACAGGGACCTTTAACACTGACATTTCTTTCATTTTAGCCTCAGGTTCTCAATCTCCATTAACAGAAAGGCATGCCTCCACTGCACATTGGTACTCACCCTTCTGGTGGACTGGTGATCAGGAAATTAAAAGCACTGAAAAAACTGTAATTTCTGTGTACAGAAAATGTCACCTGTACTCACTGCATCATTAAGAGCATTGTCAGATGGTCTCAGTTATAAGGCATAATGTAGAATACCTCTGAACCTTAGCTATAATTAATTTGTGGCCAAGCAAAAAGCAAGCAGGTCTAAAAACCCTCTGGCAACCAGCAGTTTAGGTCCACCTTGAGATGGAAAGGATCCCTCTAACATATTCTTTTTTCCTTCCAGTGTCTTCAAAGCTAGACTTCAAAAGCAGGCTAGGAGCATCTCATCCAAACTGATAATTACGGACCCCACCAGACACAAGTATTAGACATATAACATCCTGATTCTTATTACCTTAGCAAATAATGCCACTCCAAAACCTGTGAACTGACCAGATAGACCAACAGAGAGAGTTCTGGAGGATAAAGACACAGAGAGACATACTGCATTTCTGTAATAATTGCATCTGCTCACTGACAGGCACTGAATGCTCCTGCAAGGAACCACACTCAGGCTTCCGCATAGCTGTGGGTGGCCTGACCTGACCACACCACTCCTGTACTTTCAGTAGCTTTTGCTACCTTTTCCACTGCATCCATTTCAAACTTCTAGGCAAGACTTTCAAGTTATTAAATAGCCTGGTGAATGTAAATCTTCTCTCCTGGGGATCTCTGCAGAGTCCCTCTCACCTGCTTTAAATTTCTTGTTATTTCACCGATAAAATGTGTCTGCAATTACAGATACAGTTTGCACTTCAAGATGCGGAACGAGATCTCGCAAGAACAAAGAGCTCTGTCTTTGTTGGAATTTCAGCTGACAATTACTATGGATACATTAACATCAAAAAACTGTCCATCTCCTTGGATAAAACATGTAAAGACATTCCTTTAGCTCTTGTGTGACATCACATTATAATTAGCAAAAGAATGACTGGTGTGATTTTTCCCTTAAGAGATCCTTACTTGACTCTCAATATGGCTTAGAAATGTCCCAAAGGCAGGATGCTGGCTGTGTCACACCTCCAGCCTGCTTGCTACCTTCATCTTGAAGGAGTCTTTGAACAGCTGCTCAGACAGGGTATGTTTCCAACAGCCACACATCCTCTTCTGCCCACAAATTAGAGGGTAATTAAAACTGGGACACTACTGCCTTACCCACATGAAATGAGGACATAAATCTTAAAGCAAAATTCTTCCTCCTGGCAAGAGAAACCGCTGAGCAGTGGAATATCACAAGCTGGATAAAGCTGTCACCCTGAATTTAAACTGCCCTCATCTAACTGATCAGTATGTATTATAACATCCATTTCACACTAGATCACATGGAGAAAGATGTGGAAAGACAACTCTCTCTGTTACAACGTTGGAGTTTGGTCCTGGCAAACTGCACACAAGTTACACTACAGCAAAATGATGATGCAGTATTTATTAGCAAAGGGAGAACACTGAAATAAAACCTGTGAACAAGAATTATTTAGAAGGTGTAGGCACAAAATAGTTACTCCCTCACAGGCACTGCCACTTCTACCTTTCCTTAGCCATGTGAAGCTAAGAGTATTTTACTGCTCTACTCCATTCTACCTCCTGCTTTCAGCATTTTCCAATCATGTCCAGATTGTACTAAGGCAAGAGCAAAGACCAAATAGCCTCTTTGGACAAATGAATATGATTTTTGGTAAATGAGGTCCTAATCCAAAGAGGAGAACTACGACAGAATAAAAACAATCAGAGTGACTACTTCAATCACCTCCAAAAACCATTCAGTTTGGGTTTTATTTTGACTCATCACCCTGCCCTGAGATGGGAGTGTTAAGGAGAAGGTTTCAACATCTGTTTTTTTCGGTATTCAGTATTCAGTATCACTAAGGTTGGAAGAGACCTCAAAGATCATTGAGTCCAACCTGTCACCACAGACCTCATGACTAGAGTAGGGAGGACACTACTGCCCACTGCTCAGAAGAAATAGCCAGAGAACGAACACAGCACCATTAATCATACAGATTTCTCTCATCTATTGCAATTGTTTATTCTTCCTGTTCAGAATAACTGGTCTAAAAGAACTGAGGCTATTGCAGCTCATCTAGTACTTAACATACTCTTAACCACTGTGGCCAGAACTCAGAGAACCTCCATTTTCAAAGCCTCTATACTTCACAGCTTTCCTTCCCCATTCCCTGGAAATTACTTTTCAGGAATGATGAAATTGAACAGAACTTGCACTGAATATACTATGACTTCAGCTTGGACAGGCAATGTGTGTTAACTCAATCTCCATGAGCCAAGAGGCTAAACTCACTTAGTTTGTTTTTTAAATTAAGTTTGCAGTCTACTGAGTCTGACACTTCATAATAAAGCACCAAGAGTGTCCAAAGCTATGATAACCACGATGATAATTTGCATTTGTCAACTACGCTTTTTCTGACAACAGAAGCGAGTTATTTCAGTATACCAATTGTATTTGGATGCATACAAAGAACTGGGTTTTAAATCTCCACTGATATGACTTCATTTATTTTGGTTTACCAGCTACCTTAAATCTACGTGCCTCTTCCTTCCTGCAGTTATTTAAAATATCAAAATGCACATGAAACAAGGAGCAAATCTACATCAACATCTGATATTAAAAACATTTGCAATTCAACAATAGATCGAGTAAAAATTACTATTACCCAGATGGCTTTCATCTAAACATCTTCAACATTTTACTGCTGAAACAAATGATGTACCTCCTCCACAAAAGAAGCAAGCAAGCTCAGAAATGGAGAAAAAACACTGTGCATTACTGTTAAAGTGAAAAAGAAGAAGATCAGATACCTAGCAATTTGCATCAGAGACGTTCGACACGGGGCAAACAGACAGCTGCACAAAGAGCAATGACAGAATACAGATACACCTCTAATCTTAAACTGTATGCTACACACAACCTGTACTGCAGCACTGGCAGGGGTTTTTATTTTCATCATTTCTCCTCAGAAAACACAAGAGAAAAGCACCAAACCCACTCAGCTTACATTTTCACTTAATTTAAAAGGACACCTTTATCTCACAAGTCACAATTCTTTTTCACACCAAGGATGGTTTCATAAAATATCAACAGTATTTCCATGTTAAAAATACGATTTGAAATTCTCTTTTTGCTGAGAAGACTCTGGGGGGGACGTTAGAGCTGCTTTCCAATACCTGAAGGGATCCTACAGGAAGGCTGGAGAGGGACTTGCATAAAGGTGCCTAGCAATAGGACAAGGTGGAATGGTTTAAAGCTGAGGGAGAGGAGGTTTAGACTGGATCTTAGGAAGAAGTTCTTTGTTATGAGGGTGGTGAGACTCTGGAATAGATTGCCCAGGGAGGCTGTGGAAGCCTCCTTCTTGGGGGTGTTCAAGGCCATGCTGGATAAGACCTTGAGTAGCAAAGTGAAGCTGAGAGGCATCACTGCCTATAGCAGGGAGGTTGGAGTAGATGATCTCTAAGGTCCCTTCCAACCTAAAGCCATTCTATGATTATTCTCTTAAGTCCCACACACTGCTATAATACAGCAGAGTAAAAGGCTACACCCTCTTCTGTGTGACACTGACATAAACACGAGTAAATGGATTGATCCACCAGTTTGGTATCTCACATTCATTCAGCATTTAAAACTGCCAACTGGCTTCATGTTGGTGGGATCTCCCTATTCTTTCCTTTTCAGTGTTTCTATCTGAATAGAAGTAAGACTTGAAAAGCTTAATGACTAAAGACAGAAATATGCTTTTTTGGTTTTATTTAAACTTCTCTATCAAAACACTGCTGTCAAAAGAACTTCAATTCCTATTTGAAGGAACAAAACCTCCTTTGGTAAATATTTCAGCCTTAACTGCAAAAAGCATTCAGGAAATTAATAAAGGTCTACCTATTGCTGAAAGATGCAATCATTAGGAAAAATCACACCATTCACAACATAAGGCAATTAAAAGATGGTAAGTACTCTGTACTGGAGTGATTTTAAATCTACTAGGTGACAAAATTAATTCCCTGTATGACTTTTATAGATCTTGAGAAAAACATTACATTGCATTTGTGTTGCTTTCCCTTTGCTCACCTTGACTAATTGTCCTTTCTGGTTCTTATTAATAGCTTTCTTAGAGCTTATTATAAGATTTTAATAATATATGCTTTGTGTGGGGGAAAAAAACTGTATCCCACCAGAAGGTGGGAAAATTAAGAGCACTGAAAATAAAACACAAAGCCTTTTACCTTATAGGTCTTATGCCAATGCAGTTCAGTCCAATGCTCATTACTATTAAAAGACTGTTCAGTAAGATGTGAAATTACTTGGTTGTCTCAGTCCACTTCCCACTGGATGTGTATTTCTAACAGCTTTCACTGCCACACAATCTTGATACCCAAAGAAAAGTGACATGACCAAGTTTAGCAAATGAAACAATCCTAGTTTTAACTTGGAGTTGGTTCTGTCAGTTGAGACAGTGTCAGTCTCTAGAGCTGTCAAGCTGTCACACTTCACTAATGCAGAATTTAACATTAATAAAGAAAGGGCAGTAGACTGCCTAATTTATTTAATGGTGAGCCCCCATGATGTGGGAAGAAACACTGGCTCCAGGCCCTGGGACTGCCTCTTGAAATGAGATGCCCATGATCCTGCCTGTGCAGCCTCTAAAATGTAAAAGCAGAAAATAATGAACTTCCTAGCCTTCAGGGAAGCTAATCCTCATCATCCTCATCCTCATCCTCCTCATCATCATCATCATAATAGATTAAAATAATGGAAGAGACCTTCAAGATCATCACGTCCAACCCATCAACCAATCGAACCCACCTAAACAACTAACCCATGGCACCAAGCACCAAGTACCAAGCACCAAGCACCCCATCAAGTCTCCTCCTGAACACCTCCAACGATGGTGACTCCACCACCTCCCTGGGCAGCCCATTCCAATGGGCAATCACTCTCTCTATATAGAACTTCTTCCTAACATCCAACCTAAACCTCCCCTGGTGCAGCCTGAGACTGTGTCCTCTTGTTCTAGTACTGGCCACCTGGGAGAAGAGACCAACATCCACCTGTCTACAACCTCCCTTCAGGTAGTTGTAGAGAGCAATAAGGTCATCCCTGAGTCTCCTCCTCTCCAGGCTAAGCAACCCCAGCTCCCTCAGTCTCTCAAACATTATTTATCAATTTGATTTATAGCTCCTTTATCTAAGTAATCAAAGAAATACACAGGTTTCTCAGTTTAGCAACAAGGTAATGCAAAGGAATCACAAGCCCTATTCTTTAAAATATTATTAGTTTGCACTGTATCTTGGTATCAAACATCACAGTGTCATCTGAAATCCCCTATGCTGCAAAAGCTGGAAAATGCATAAGGATGCTTCCAACTTTCCCAAGCATGCATGTTCAACACATGATAAAGAACTCCCTTCTGGACATTTCATGCAAAAGATGAAAGAGAAGAACAAAGTAAAGAAGAACTAAATACAAACTGACAGACCATAAACAAAGCCTTTTTCTCCAGTCTGACCCTGGATTTCTTATTTGGAAAGCAGACATGCATCTGAGGAAAGAAGTGGTGGTTGAGCAGAAATACATTTTCAAGCTATCATATTAATTTCTCTTCTGTGGCCTGCCCTAGGTGGTCCTGCTTTGGCAGGCAGGTTGGATATCTCTGGAGGTCCCTTCCAACCCCTAACATCCTGTGATCTACTCATTTGTTAAAAATGACTGCAGCATGAGAAAAGTCATGGATGATTAAGGAATAATATGACAAATAAGTTGCATCTCCTGGTAAGGGGACTACAAACAATAAAATAAAAATGGAAGTCAAAGTAGCTTTGATTTTCATTTTCTTTTAAACTGTCACTCAAGCTGAAGTTGTTCAAGGCTGACATTCTCATTAACAACAACAACCAGAATTCTAAGATATTTTGTTGTGTTGCTTTTATCAGTTACTCTGATCTCTTTTTGACTCCAGGAATTTACCTGTGATCCTGTACCTGTGATATCTGTGATCCTCTACCTGCGACACAGGACGATAAAAAGTCTTCCAAAATTAAAACCCAGTAATATTTCACACATTCCTTCAGTCACTCTCCTCAGCTTAGGAGGGATGCTGACTTGCTGGAGCATGTCCAGAGAAGGGCAACAAAGTTGGTGAGGGGTTTGGAACACAAGCCCTATGAGGAGAGGCTGAGGGAGCTGGGGTTGCTTAGCCTGGAGAAGAGGAGACTCAGGGGTGACCTTATTACACTCTACAACTACCTGAAGGGAGGTTGTAGACAGGCAGAGGTTGGTCTCTTCTCCCAGGCAACCAGTACCAGAACAAGAGGACTCAGTCTCAGGCTGCACCAGGGGAGGTTTAGGCTGGAGGTTAGGAGGAAGTTTTACACAGAGAGAGTGATTGCCCATTGGAATGGACTGCCCGGGGAGGTGGTTGGGTCACCATCACTGGAGGTGTTCAGGAAGAGACTTGATAGGTTGCTTGGTTGCATGGTTTAGCTGATTAGGTGGTGTTGGATGATAGGTTGGACTTGATGATCTTGAAGGTCTCTTCCAACCTGGTCTATTCTATTCTATTCTATTCTATTCTATTCTATTCTATTCTATTCTATTCTATTCTATTCTATTCTATTCTATTCTATTCTATTCTATTCATCAGATGGTGCAATGCTGCAGGTTTCCATGGTCCACATGTGGAAATCCACTCCAAAGAAAACACCATTCCCAGTGCTCTTTCTCCCCCTCACAGAAACCTCTGTAAGTGGCTGACAAAACTGTGCACAGCTTTGGTAAATTTATTTATAGGCGGAACAACAATTTTCTACACTGTCTATCCCTAGGAAGCTACAGATAAATAATGAAGAAACTATAATGCAAATACTGTATCTCACATGTGCATGCATGCAAATCAAAGCACAACTTTCATGCAAACTAGACAATGCACTTCTAAATGTACTAAACTAAGATATATATGCTGTCTCTGAGGGAAAAGAGAGAAATTATGCCACTAATACCATGGCTGCCCAAAAACATCCTCAAAGGATAAACAAAGAACAGTAAAACTGGAGAGAGAACAGAATGGCACACCACCAAATGCTTTCTGTCTGTGTAAGAAATAAAAGACAACACAGCTTAGAAACAAGAATTGCTAATGAAGATGGAGCCCACAAAATGGGGACTGCTCCAAAGACATCATCACAGAGATTTGTAATGCTATCTTCTGTAGCCTGTAAAGGAGCAAGGCTGAAAGAACCAGAAGTATGCTAAACAAGGCTATGGCGTGTCACAGAGGCCTTATGACAAGAGTAAAAGAAGAAAGCCCTGTTCAAGCTGTAATACACAAAAAAGCAGCCCTTCCAACGAGGATGAAAACCACCCACACTACACAACAGACAAAATTCTTCCTAAGTTCTCAGGGAAATACAAACCTTATCACTCCTTGTCTGCTGTGCTTGTTTGCATCAAAAGCACAATGCACTTACTCTGAAAAACTGAACGAGTCAACCTCCATATGGTCAACAAAACCAGCTAATGGGAAAGACAAATACAAAGCAATGCAACTGCTCTTAATTTTATGAAGTCAGGATTGATGAAGATATAAACTGAACTGAGCAACTGCGGTAACAACGTGAAGCCATTACAGAACTGAAATCAAAATGCCGTCTCTGGTGAGGAAGCTGTAAAAGCCCACTCTTATACAAACAATAAAAACTGAATAACATGTCAGAAAGCCAGAGGGAAGAGTTTAAAGAGCCATGGGCAAGAATTTACCCCTTTTACAGCCTATTAAGCAAACCAGTATTGCTTGCTGGTGGTTTAAATTGGTTTTCTTTTTTTTGAGTCAACTCGTCTGCTTTGACTTGCCTCAAAACTTGATTCAGCATGTGTAAGAACCAGAGTTTTCTGACATTCATGTGGAAAACTAATGAAAACATTGGAATAAAAAGCATTTACTCTAATTCTCCACTTTGTTACACCTACACATGAATGAGGACATAGCTGTTCTTAGAGACAAAAGTGAGATTCTGGAATGGGTTGCCCGGGGAGGTCGTGGATGCCTCCTCCCTGGGGATGTTCAAGGCCAGGCTGGATGAGGCCTTGAGCAGCAGAGTCTAGTTGAGAGGAATCCCTGCCCATGGTGAGGAGGTTGGAGTAGATGGTCTCTAAGGTCCCTTCCAACCTAAGCCATCCTGTGACTCTATGAATCTATTACATTATACATAAATTACATTATATATAAAATTATATTACATTACATATAAAATTATGTTATGTATAAAACTATCTAAATTAAAGTTTCTATTCCCTAATGTGTTGTATGAGTTGGAAAGATATTGTGACCTTCCACAGCCAAACCTCAGCAAAACTTCGAAGAAATAAATGATTACACCGTTTTTCTCTATCACCTCTGTGCTCCAGGGGACCCAGGGCACCAACCACTATAACCATTCTGTGAGAAAAGGGCACAAATAATTCCTTGAATATATAAAGGCCTAATGACCTATGTTAAATTACAACATTTAGATACACTGAAGCGTATTACCAATTACCAATTGCCAATGCAATTACCAATACCCACCAAAACAAAAGGAAGTCCACCAAGGTAAAGCCACACCTCTTTAACTTCATGGGTGTACTGCCCTTATATACAAGGCTTAATGTGAAATTCTACCTTATCAAAAACTTCCATACCACTGTCATTTTTCACCTCATTGCTTAAAACCCTGGGAATAAAACACCCTCCTGCTTTGGCCCTCCTGCTTTGTTCCTCGCACATGCAACATACCAAGCACTGCATTTAAGAAAATGGACATAAATCACTATTTGCTCCAGCTGTCAGATAAGCTAAGCCACAAGAACTCTCCTGTTCTACTCCTTATGTGAAAAATCATTAAAACTTCCATCAAAACTCTGTTGATTTGCTCCCTTCCACCACTCACCACAGACAGCAGCAGGAAGCTTCTATGGTCTTTAATAATTTGGGTGCAATAGTGTTATGGCTGACTTAGCACATGCCTTCAGATTTGAGTTTTATGTGTCAAAAGATTTATGTTCTTAACTTGACATCATGGAAGATACCACTGCACAGCCTAAATACTACATTTAACTATTTGCAGAATATTTGGGCTTGCAGATAAATGAGTAACTGTGCCTACCATGTATGACTGCAGCCAAGAAATGACTGTGTTAAGGAAAAGACACAAGGCGCTGCCTGATTGTTAAAGGGCTCCTTTCATTTCTGTAGTCATCACTGTGCTGTAATAGTGATGGTGATGGTTCTGCTTTGAAATCAGGATCTACACCCCAGAATCCAGTAGTACACATTAAAGAGATCAGGCAGCCTGGTAGAGTTCTACATTCAAGAGAAATTATTCTATAAGCATAGTATTTAGTGGCTTCACTTCAGTGCATTATTGCCACCAAAGTGCAGAGAGGAAGGAATGTCAGAGGGAACCGAGGCCTGCCTGTGCACATGAATCAGTCTGCACTCCAAAAAGAATGAGAGCAGTAGAACACACTACCATTTTGAGACTGTATCAATGTATGTACCTCGTATCACACAAAAAAAGTGGAGCAAGCAGTCCCACTGAATCACAGAATTTCTGGTTGGAAAAGGTCTCTGGACTGGCAACACTAGGTAAGGCCAGCTAAGGCTTTATCCAGTACAATCCAGACAAGTGCCAGGGATGGAGATCCCATGGACTCTTGGGTAGGATGTTCCAGTGCTGCAACACCCTCGTGGTGAAGAGCAACAGCAATTATTACATTATTCCTGGAACTGTAAGGATTGTTTTGTCTCTTTTAGCATTTTGTTCCTCACGTTGATGATGTCGGCTACTGACAATTGCTTCTGCTGCAGTACGTCAGACAGTTAATAAACCATCACAATTTATCAGATCTCATGTCAGCTTCTAATTAAATAAAGCAATCATGAAGGCAAACTATTTTATTGTATTAGCTTTACTAAAAAGATTCAATACAGCAGTAGGTACAATGAAAATACTTTCTACCAGTAACTTCACCAGTTTTTGGCATGAGTGCCTTCCCTTCAAGACTACTGTTGTATTTATAAATCCTTTTTGTAACTTACCTTAAAAGTAATACAATTATGATGCTAAACATGTTAAAATTAATTCATAGTGCTTTTGATCACCACAACTGACAGAACAGTTTCTTCCTATGTTAGAAAGACAGCTAAAAGAAATTTTGACAAGCATTTTAAAATACAATTTACTCAAAGCTACCAAACTTAGCTAACTTCAGGTCCCTGAAACAGCCAAGCAACACACACATACCTGCAATTGGAATATTCTGTGAGACTGACAGCTGTACATCTCCAGTCCCAGGGGGCATGTCAATTACTAAATAGTCCAGCTGACCCCAGTCAACCTAGAAGAGGACAATAAAAATGTATGTTGGAGATTTGAAGTGTTTTCCTTGAAGGTGGCTTGTGTTTGATTGCAGTCCTCCTTTCCTACAGTGTAAAACAAGTAAACCAAAGACACCTCAAAAGAATGATGCTGAGATGTCTGATAGTCACTCTGTCAATATAGGACCAGGCCATTGTTTTTCTAAGAGATGCAATCTTTTTAGATCACTCAAAACTTTGAGTGCAACCTTCCTATTAACTTTATAAGTCTTATTGAATTCTTTCCTGGAGACTTTCACTTTGCAGCTGCTGAATCACAGATTAGAAGCAAACGTTAGATGAACTTCCAGGGTTTGTGCAACAAATGTAGTTTAGGATTTGTTTACAGTAATTTAAAACAAAATTTAGCTGCTTCTTACAACCCCTTTGAAGCCACACATAGATCCTTAGCAATTTTTTTGTTTGTTATTGCAGCTAGAGCTCTCGATACTGAGTTTTTTTCTAGGGAGAAGAGCTGTTGGGAGGATAAAATCCCAACAGATTTGTTAAATGAAAATCACCAGGTATAATCACACAGACTTACAATGTACATAAGACATCACACAATTAAAAAAGCTTACTGGTTGCTAGGCAACAAATGAAAATGACCATGCAAGATGTTAGCCTCCAGTATGAGGATGCTGTGATTGTTTACATTGCTTAGGACAGATTTTCAGGAGAGCCAAATAACTCTCTCTAGACCACTGTGTACTGATAAAAATGTTCTCTCCATGAGAACAGAAATAGTCCTATACAATGCAAAGCCATGCTGTACTTCACCCAAACATTTCCCAACAGTTTAACTTCCAGGAGATCACTGATTCGGGTCTGACATGGTGCAGATTAGTACCAGTGCACTTTTGCTAGCCAGCAGAAGTGGTATTTTGGTGTCTGCAGTAGAGAAGCTTTTAGAAATCATAACCATATTAAAGACTCACAAATGTCTTCTCCTCACTTTTCTGTCCACACAGACATAATGCAGTCATATGGTATGTTTCTGATTTTTACAACATATGTAAGATGCAACAGCAAGAACTGCTTTAATACCAGAAAATGCCAAACAAGGGCAGGATGCTATTTTCTCTTTCATTTTACACATTCCCCCAGCATCGTTTCACCAGTAAAAGCAACTGACATTTTGCTAGTTCCCCAGTTGTTGTCCTGGAGTGTTAGATCCTGTCAAGGGAACAATCATTCATTTTCATTCAGCTGCTGTATGGATGATCATTTTCCAGGGAAAGACGTGTGATGTGAAATCCAGATCACTGATCCAGTGTAGCACTCAGTGAGAAATGGAATTTTTCAGAGCAGACTGATGAAGATGGAGGATTTCAGAGCCCTTGTGGGAAAAGGAGGATGGCGAAGGTTAGTTGCAAATGTTACCTTCAGACTTCTAAATTAGGGACTCTCAGGCACACCTCCCTTTCTTCATTTCCTATACAAAGGCTGCAGGAGCACTAAAAAAATGTCTAAGACAGTCCAGCTAAACAGGAAATGCTACTTATGTTAACCACAGCAGACACTGAACTTCTTCACCTTTAATATTAATCTCTGCTATATCTAATATCTCTATGACTTTATACTATCTGTATTTTGTCCACAAAAAGCACATATACTTAGCAGATTTCTGAAAGTGGTTAGCATTTGTAATCACACTGAGACTACACAAAGAAAAAATTACATCTATGTGCAGAGTTGTATGTATTGAAATAGAAGCATAGGGTAGAGAAGCCAATTGATCTGGAAAACAGATTAAAAATCAGGTTTTTACTTTGTTTTTCTCAACCCATCTTGCTCAGTTAGAGAACAAGATAAAAGCCAGTATTGAGGAATGTCTCCTTTCCAGACAAAACTAGCTTGCTCACTTAGTATCATAGTATCAGTCAGGGTTGGAAGGGACCACAAGGATCACCTATTTCCAACCCCCCTGCCATGGGCAGGGACATTTGAAGGCATGAACCTTACATTTCTGTTCCTGAATTATTAACCATTATTAAGGCACCAAGCTGAAATGATACAAATCTTACAAAGTAGTTTACAATGTGAGTAAAGTCAAGTCACAAATCTGCAACTAAACACATAGATCCTCTACAAATAGCTACATGGCTACATCTCACTATGCCAAACCAAATCTTTTGAAACAGTGTGGTATAGGAATTTTTATGCTCTAAAAAGGATTACCTCAAAAATACCTTTCTTCCCCTCTATCTTCATAAATGCTGATCCTGGCATAAGTTCAGATTTACATATCCACTAATCATATTCTCCTTCCTTAAGTACTTCTACAGAAGCTATGAATGAACTCTTTATTTTTTTCCCCCACAGGTTTTGCAGCAAGATGCAGTTCAGAAACACATTTATGAGTGGCAGAGCACTACTAGCAGCAGTGACAGTTTTCAGGCTCTTTCTCTACCAAAACCCCTTGGTTCTTGGAACAAACTTGGACATTGAGTAGTTTTCAACCCCTTTGTCCATGAGCTCAAATTCAAGTCCATTCATGTACAGTACTGCCTCGTGGCCTAATACAAAACAATCCAAGTCTCTTACCAGAGGAAATTTGAATGAAAAAACCTCAAACCAAATCCCAAACAAACAAGCAACTAATTTTTGTTGCACAGCTGAAAGCTATCTGGTTTGGTATATACTTGCTGGCCATATCTTTAAGATAGCTCATTCCAAGGTGACTTTCTGGGCCTTTCTTTGCACTCTTAAGCAGAGGTTCTGCTCCTCCAGTCTCTTCAAGAACTGACCTCCTTCATCAAGCTTGACATGATCTTCCCATCTAGCAAGTTATTACAGTTCCCCAAAGAACTAGATTTATCCAGACCTATTCCACTACTATGCAAAACACTTAACAGAGAAGACCTCAAACACCAGTGTGCAAATCCCTCTCACAGAATCATAGAATGGCTTAGGTTGAAAGAGACCTTAGAAATCATCAATTTCAACCTCCCTACTATGGGCAGGGATGCCTGTCAGCTACACTCAGCTGCTAAGGCCTCATCCAACCTGGCCTTGAACACCCCCAGAGAGGAGACATCCACAACCTCCCTGGGCAAACCATTCCAGAGTGTCACCACCCTTGCAGTGAAGAACTTCTTCCTAAGACACAGTCTAAACCTACTTTTCCTATCACTAGACACCCTTATGCAAAAGCCCCTCTCCAGCATGCAGTTTTGTGGGGAAACCACAGTTGCTGCCATTCCAAGCAGAGGTAGCAGCCTTGGTGAAAATACCTCCATGTAAAACCTTCAGTGTAAAAGAATACTTTTATGACCAGTTTATTGCTTAAAAAATACACAAAACAATTGTTTCTCAAGAAGCTAATTGCAGAATTCAGAACATGCAATAGAACAGGAGAATGGGTAGAGAAATTGGAGAGCACCAGAGCTTTCTGCCTCAAAACAGTGACCCCATAACAACAAAAAGAATTCCCCACATGCACTTTTTTTGATTGTCCTCTGAGCAATAATTTTTATTAATGTTACAAACCTCTTAAAATAGAAGTTAATAATGGAATCTTAAGCACATGGTGTATTTCATGGTAAATATCATTGCTAGGCAACAGGAAAATATACTCTGTTAACACATAGTGCAATTAAATTATGATGTTTTACTCAATTTATGGCACTGAAACCATCTCATTTCATGTATTTCCTTCAAATTCATGGACTGAAAAATAAAGAAATGAGCTGGGTTTTATCAAATTAATTGCACTCCATTACAATACTTATAAATCTGACCACAGAAATATGGAAAAGCTACATCATAATATCATAGAATCAGTCAGGGTTGGAAGGGACCACAAGGATCATCTAGTTCCAACCCCCGGGCCATGGGCAGGGACATCCCACACTACATCAGCCTGGCCACAGCCTCATCCAGCCTGGTCTTAAACACCTCCAGGGACAGCGCCCCAACCACCTCCCTGGACAACCCATTCCAGGGCTTCACCACTCTCGTGGTGAAGAACTTCCTCCTCACCTCCAGCCTGAATCTCCCCACCTCCAGCTTCATTCCATTCCCCCTAGTCCTAGCACTACCTGATAGCCTGATAAGTCCTTCCCCAGCCTTCCTGTAGGTCCCCTTCAGATACTGGAAGGCCACAATTAGGTCACCTCGGAGCCTTCTCTTCTGCAGACTGAACAGCCCCAACTCTTTCAGTCTGTCCTCATAGGAGAGGTGCTACAGCCCTCTGATCATCCTTGTGGCCCTTCTCTGGACACGCTCCAGCACATCCATATCCCTCTTGTAACAGAGGCTCCAGAACTGGACACATCCCATCAGGGACAGAGAAGATATGTTGCTGCTATGCAGAGTGGGAGGAAGACAGTTCAAGAGAGACAGGGATCTGCTGGAGAGAATCCAACAGAGAGATATGAGGATGATGGTGGGAATGGAACACCACAAAAGAAGAGAATTTCAGGGACTGGAAGGGACCTTGAAAAATCATCCAGTCCAACCCCCCCCGCCAGAGCAGGATCACCTACACCAGATTACACAGGAATGCATCCAGGCAAGTTTTGAATATCTCCCGAGAGGGAGACTCCACAACCTCCCTGGGCAGCCTGTTTCATCCCTCCAATGAAGAAAGACTGAGAGAACTGAGGTTGTTTAGTCTGGAGAAGAGAAGGCTGATCAACATCTATAAATATCTGAGGGGTGGGTGTCAAGAGGAAGGTGCCAGTCCCTTCTCGGTGGTGCCCAGTGATAGCACAAGGAGCAATGGGTACAAGCTAGAACACAGGAGATTCCACCTCAACACAAGGAGACACTGGAACTGACTGTCCTGAGAGGTTGTGGAATCTCCCTCTCTGGAGACTTTGAAAACCCACCTGGATGTGTTCCTGTAAGGCCTGCTCTACATGATCCTGCTTGGGCAGGGGGTTTGGACTTGATCTCTGGAGGTCCCTTCCAACCCCTAACATTCTGTGATTCTGTGACACGGCCGTAATTGCTGAGAAGATCTGAGCTAGTCTTTTTGTCCAGCAGTGAGCAGTGTCCTTTAGACATATGGATATAGAATAGAATAGAATAGAATAGAATAGAATAGAATAGAATAGAATAGAATAGAATAGAATAGAATGGACAAGGTTGGAAGAGACCTTCAAGATCATCGTGTCCAACCTATCATCCAACACCACCCAACCAACTAAACCATGCAACCAAGCACCCTATCAAGTCTCCTCCTAAACACCTCCAATGATGGTGACTCCACCACCTCCCCGGGCAGCCCATTCCAATGGGCCATCACTCTCTCTGTGTAAAACTTCCGCCTAACCTCCAGCCTAAACCTCCCCTGGTGCAGCCTGAGACTGTGTCCTCTTGTTCTGGTGCTGGCTGCCTTTGCTCAGACTCAGGTTGGGGAACTCTGTATCTCACTTCTTTCTATTCTGCAAGCAGATGATGAACATTGTGGAGTTTAGTTGTTCCTCTATTACCCTCCCACAGGAATAGAGAAGCAGTATGACAGTCTTTATTAAACAAATTCTTGAATGTAATTGGGAAGGTATAATCATTTGTTCTAGAAGTGTACACATTATTTAGCAGAAGAAGAAATTCCAGGTGTGATACTAAGTTTCAACAAAGGAGGCAAAAAAAGGGGAAAGACATTTTAAATTGAATTTAGAATTGGAACATATAATCAGAGGAGTGACTTTCTGAAATCTACTATTGCCGTTCATTCAACAATATTAAAATGGGGCATATAATCAGGCTGTGATATAAACACTCATTTGAATGCAAATCTTGTTTATATGCAACAATTTACCAAATCAAGACCTCTAGTCCTCATGTTCTCAATCAGTTCTGAAAAATGTCTATATGCAAATGTGGTTGCACACAAGTAAATGAGCTCAGATTAACAGCACATTACAGTAAACGAGTTCCCGTAGCAAGCAATAAGGGGACAGTGGTTACAAAAGCTTGCCTTGCAGCATCTGAAATCTGTCAGCACCTTTGCATGTACAGAAGTGTTAATCCCTGCCCCTCTAATATACATGGTGTGTAAAACATTTCAGACCATAGAAATGTAATTGCACTTTCCTTAAGTATAGCATTCATCTCTCTTCAAAAAGGTTTCACTTGACATTTATTGTTCAGCAACGTAATTAAGTACCATGTGCTTCTGTGTATTTTCTCTTGCTCAGAAACACCACAAATGCTCCTGTGCAAATTACTCCAATCAATCACTCTGCTTATGGGACGATTCATAATCAAAAGACCAGATATGCATTTTGAGTAAGGGCTCCAAGCCGCAAGTTAAAGCCCAGGTAGAGCACAGAGATGGCACTGCTGCTCAGGAGTGAAGCCTGAGTGTCACCAGTGCGTCAGGCAGCAATGACAGAGTATTAGCACAGTGGAGGGGTTGCTGCTTGGGGTTTTAAAGTAACCCTAGTGTTCAGTAAGTAACACAAGATATTATTTATTTGTTCTTATTAAGAAGAATACATGCAGAGTTTCAATCAACCAGCACTGCAGGTGCAGGCTTGGCAGCAGCCAGTCAAACTCTGAATACCAGTACCAAGAGCTGCATCGCAGCCAGCCTATGGTCTGCTCCTGACATACCCCTCTTGCCCCTAACTGCTTTGCTGTATATATTAATGATTTAATACAGGCAAACAGGTGAACAAAATTAAGGTTAAAAAATGCTGTCAAATGTTTGTAGGAGATAAAACAAATATTTTTAAAGATTTCCTTGAAAAATTACTTCAAGATTCTGCTGAAACATAAATGGACATCAGGAACAGAGACAGGAGTTTCATGATTTAAGCAAAGAGATCATTTAGGAATACATAGTGAAATAATGGCATTTTCCTTGGAATTATTTATTTATTTTCACAAATACTTGATAAAGACAAGAAACCATTGCCCACACATAAACCAGAAGATTTTCAGTCCCTATGGAAACAGCTACTTATACCATAGCAGGATTGTGCCACAGTGTTTAATACAACACAACACCTTCTGCAAAAAGACAACTGCCCCTTTGAGTTAGAACAGGCTGCCCAGGGGGGATGCAGAGTCTCCCTTTCTGGATATATTCAAAACCCACCTGGATGCATTCCTGTAAAGCCTGCTCTAGATGATCCTGCTTTGGAAGGGGATTGGACATCCAGGCCTGCATCAGGAACAGTGTGGCCAGCAGGAGCAGGGAGGTCATTCTGCCCCTGCACACTGCACTGGTTAGGCCACACCTCGAGTCCTGTGTCCAGTTCTGGGCTCCTCAGTTTAGGAAGGAGGTTGACTTGCTGGAGCGAGTCCAGAGAAGGGCAACAAAGCTGGGGAGGGGCTTGGAACATAAGCCCTAGGAGGAGAGGCTGAGGGAGCAGGGGTTGCTTAGCCTGGAGAAGAGGAGACTCAGGGCAGACCTTATTGCTCTTTACAACTATCTGAAGGGAGGTTGTAAACAGGCAGAGGTTGGTCTCTTCTCCCAGGCAGGTGTTGGATGATAGGTTGGATGCGATGATCTTGAAGGTCTCTTCCCACCTGGTCTACTCTATTCTATTCTCTTCTATTCTATTCTAATCTATTCTATTCTATTCTAGTTCTATTCTATTCTATTCCTCTGCAGATGTTGGACTGGATGATCATTCAAGGTCCTTTCCAACCCCTAACACACTGTGATTCTGTGACTTGTCCTCCCGATGCTTAACTCGTCTCAAAGCCTTGCAATCTAACACCACAAAAACCAGATGCACTACTACAGTTCAAATTCCCTTCAAGGCATTTCTGAGGAGCCTCTTCTGCCAAGTTCAGAAAGAACCTGAGGTGAAACATGAAAACAGTTTGCTCCAAAGATTTCCATAAAGAGAAGGAAATTCTCCTATTCTTTCTCAGTACAGAGTAACTTTTAGAAGTGCTTAGGAAGAAAGTCAGAGTCCTGTTCAAAAACCCAAACACAGACTGGTCTCCTCCTCCTCGATGGCTTTTAGTAATGTAAAAAACTGAGGGCAAAGAGAGAAGCCTGCAGTTTCTGTCATCTTCACTTACATAACCTACAAAACTAAACTCCCAGAAGATGGCAATAAAGAGAACAGAATAGACTAGAATAGACTAGAATAAAATTAATCAGGTTGGAAAAGACCTTCCAGATCATCAAGTCCAACCTATCACCCAACACTATATCTCATCAACTAAACCATGGCACCAAGTGCCTCATCCAGTCTCCTCCTGAACACCTCCAGTGATGATGACTCCACCACCTCCCTGGGCAGCCCATTCCAATGGGCAATCACTCTCTCTGTATAGAACTTCTTCCTAACATCCAACCTAAACCTCCCCTGGTGCAGCCTGAGACTGTGTCCTCTTGTTCTGGTGCTGGCTGCCTGGGAGAAGAGACCAACCCCCACCTGGCTACAACCTCCCTTCAGGTAGTTGTAGACAGCACTAAGATCTCCCCTGAGCCTCCTCTTCTCCGCTAAGCAACCCCAGCTCCCTCAGCCTCTCCTCATAGGGCTGTGCTCCAGACCCCTCCCCAGCTTTGTTGCCCTTCTCTGGACACATTCCAGCAAGTCAACATCTTTCCTAAATTGAGAGGCCCAGAACTGGACAAGTACTCAAGGTGTGGGCTAACCAGTATTAAAGCAGTATTATCAAGACCCAGTTTAAGCTCAATTTACGTATGCTGTCTAGTCAGGCCACATCCCTGGAGATATTAAAGGTCAGACTCGGCAAAGACTCTGAGCGACCAGATCCAATGGAAGATGTCCCTGCTCATTGCAGGGGGGTTGGACTAGATGACCTTTGGAAGTCCCTTCCAATCCAAACCATTCTATGATTCTATTCTACAATTCTATGTAGAATGCTAAACTGAGCCCAAAAGATAATAAATCTCAATATAGGTCTTGATGTTTTGTTACTCGGTCTCAGAGTAAGTAGCCTTGATGTGAAACATCAATTTTCACTAATAAAGTATCATTTGTTTATAAATAAACTGGTCTTCACAAATATGGACAGACACACATCCTCCAAAGTTTCTGCACTTAAAATTCACAAGCATATCCTCCCCAGGCACTGCATCCAAAAAAGTGTCCCCTTACTAATGAAACTGGCATTGCAGAGTCTCCTTGAACTGCCAAGAAGCACAACAATCAATACTCCCAACAAGAAGTAGCAACAGGGCTGCACAAATCAGAACATTTCCATTCTACAGTTAGATTCAGAAGGAAAACAGAGTCTGAAAAAAAAAAGAATGTAAGCAACATGCAAGAGTGAGCAGACCAGATCAATGACCTGCTGGAATTCTTAACCGTGGGACTGTCACTGTGCAGTTGATACAAGCTCTCTAATAAAAGAACTGCCTTTAGGGTCAGAAAGGAGCAAGAAAAGCTGCATACAGGCAAAATTGTACACATTTTGCAGTTGCACACATTTCCATAACTTAAAGATGTGCTGAGTGTCTTACTCCTAGAGCAGTGAAAGCATTTAGTATGACTTAGCCAAGAGATAACCCTTGAAAGCATCGCACAGAGACTGCCAGAAGAATTGCTGTTCCCATAGAATCATGCTTTAGCATTCACCAGTGCCCTCAGTTATGAATCTGCAACAACAAATTAGAAGGCCTTCTTGGATTTTAAACCTTCTGGGCTGCCCAGGAAGGTGGTGGAGTCACCATCATTGGAGGTGTTCAGGAGGAGACTTGATGGGGTGCTTGGTGCCATGGTTTAATTGATTAGGTGGGTTGGATTGGTTGATGGGTTGGATGTGATGATCTTGAAGGTCTCTTCCAACCTGATCTATTCTATTCTATTCTATTCTATTCTATTCTATTCTATTCTATTCTATTCTATTCTAAATAGTTTGGTGAAGGTGCTGATACCATGAGTTTCAGGAACATTCTGTGATCACTGCAAAGCAAGGGACAGCCTTCATATTTTCACCTCCTTTCCCAGATTTTTATTCAAGTTCAATTCTTAATGGTTTTTATACATCTAGCAGAAAAAGTACTTCAAATGGGCACCCACTTTAGCTGAATAACAAAGAGAGTTGTATTCCAAAGGCATCATTCCACTGGGAGAACATATTCCTCCTTTTAAAAATACTGTTGGATGGAGGAAAACACCGCAAGAGAAGAAACATCCACTGCAGCTTCATAAATAGCAGGGAGAAGCGGGGGTTGCACAATTACTTTACGTTTGTGTCAATCACTTGGTATGTGAGAAATAATCACTTTCTACAAAGAGCACTGGTACAAAACCAGCTGCTATTCTTGGATATCTGCAGTTATTTTCTGAGAGCAAAAGAGAAATGGGAGGATGGTGTGAGGGAAGGATCAGTCTGTCAGCTTCCAACCGTCAGGATGCAAGTTGGATGGTTAAAAAAAAACAACACCCAAACTCTGTGAAGCTTAACATATCTTATTCTTCACAGTAGCACAGTAGCACAGTATAACTGAGGTCGGAAATGACCTCGAGGATCATCGAGTCCAACCTATCAACACAGACCCCATGACTAGACCATGGCACCAAGTGCCACGTCCAATCTCCCCTTGAACACCTCCAGGGATGGTGACTCCACCACCTCCCTGGGCAGCACATTCCAATGACGAATGACTTGCTCGGTGAAGAACTTCCTCCTCACCTTGACTCTAAACCTCCCCTGGCACAGCTTGAGACTGTGTCCTCTTGTTCTGGTGCTGGTTGCCTGGGAGAAGAGACCAACCCCTTCCTGGCTACAACCACCTTTCAGGTAGTTGTAGAGGGCAATAAGGTCACCCCTGAGCCTCCTCTTCTCCAGGCTAAGCAACCCCAGCTCCCTCAGCCTCTCCTCATAGGGCTTGTGTTCAAGGCCTCTCCCCAGCCTTGTTGCCCTTCTCTGGACACATTCAAGTGTTTCGATGTCCTTCTTAAACTGAGGGGCCCAGAACTGGACACAGTACTCAAGGTGCAGCCTAACCAAAACAGAGTACAGGGGCAGAATGACTTCCCTGCTCCTGCTGGCCACACTATTCCTAATGCCGGCCATTCTAAAAAGCTGTTTGGATATTAATATTAATAGTTGATTTGCCAAGTAAAAAGAGTGTGTAACATTAAATGCATCCATGCTTGGGTGGGGGAGATTCCAGTTTTTTGGTTTGGTTTCTTTTTATCAATAAGATGGCAAAGAAATGCTGCAAGATTAGAACAAACCTGCATGCTTAAAAAAGCAGCTTGGGTGAGCTCCACCCACACACTCAGAAGCAATCCTAAAAATTCTCCTAAAGATCTTGAGTACTCCTAAATTCTCCTAAAGATCTTGAGTACTCAGGAAGGGAAATAGTCAAAATCTCCACTGAGCACCACGTTTGAACCAGAAGCTCATTTGGAATCCATTAGTTACACACCGCTTTGTGGGAACGAAGCAAGTCTTACAGGCCAGCTCTGTCAGGTATGCTCCACATGCACCTGCCCAGGGTAACACGAAGTCCAACACAATCAAATTTCTTGCATAGCACTGGCCAACTCTCCTTTCACACATCTGCTCCTGGCCCCAGGAATCCCTTGCTGTAGGGCAGAAGGTTTTGACTGCTTTATGTGATTTTAGGGCACTCTCCTGGGTAGTGGGAAACACTGGTTTGGATGCTAAACTGAGAAAGTAACTGAACTTGCAGCTCCCACGTCCTGCATGCAAGGTTATGGAAACTTTCAGGGCTGTTGTTACAAACAAAACATAAGTTAAAAGAAAGGTCTAGGCATCCAACAGATGACATTCCATTTTGGCTCTAAATCTGCTCCACAGAGCTGTCTGACACAGGCTACAATTTGGCGCTGAAATCCAGGACAGAGGGAGAAAGTAAGACTCATCCCATAAGCTTTTCCTAAGAACCCTCTTGCTCAACATCCTCAGCATGGTTCACTTCCAGACAGCGAACGCACCAACTTTGACCTACTATTAATTTCCACTTACTTCACACCAAGCTTTGCATTCCTGCATGATGGGCACCTGCCTCTCAGGCAGTGCAATAGTCAGCACAGCAATACCCATGCCTCTTTTTGCATCTAATCTACAGCAGCTTGAAAGAAAGAACAACCTCTTTGACTGGTGGAAAAGAACAGGGAATGTAGGAGAGTGGCATTAGGTGTCTAGCATTTGTTGAAGAGCGTCATGTAAATAAAGGAAGTTTCATCTAGAAAAGAAAACAAATAGTGCCTTCTCTTTTCCTAGTTCCTTGACCACCAGCATTCCTGTTGGGTAAACACTTAAAAGCATGCTTAAGACACTACCTCTTTCCAAGAAGGAAGCTGGATGCCATTGAGGCACAAAGTTCTGAACTTTGTTGAAGAGAAACATTAAACCTCAAAAATCTCCTGTAAAAACTCCAGGGTAGTTTGCCCTGCCATTTTGAGACATCAGAGTGTCTGACATTTTTCTCCTGCCCAGTCAACAAACTCAGCAAAACAGTTGCATGTTTTGCATTTGGCTTGTTTTATGCAAAGGAGAGCAAACACATGCATACCTGTGTAATCTGTGAGAGATGAGACTACTGGAAGCAGAGCAAAGAAAACAGTCTCACAGCCTATTCCCACTGCAGCAGAAGCTGCACAGTCATAACCATGACAGCTGAGGAACCAGGCCAAGAAATGTTTGCTGTAAACACATTCTCACTACGTTGTTAAGCTTCCCCCCCTTTTTACTCCTCAAAGACAGAAAATATCCATTTACTACAAGCACTTCCAGTTCAGCAGTAAGTTGTTGGCTAATGTTTTTGTTTTCTTCTGGCTTTCCTAACACTTCTGTCTACGTCTGTCAATCGCTTTCAGAGACTATAATCCCTTTTCATATCAGCTGCTAACATGAGCCAATGAAGCAACAGGGATCTGTAGAGATCCTGCTTCCTTCATTACGGGAGGAAAGGCAACAGAACAGGTTTTGTAGCTTCTGCCAGAAACAAAAAGAATCAAGCCCATATCTGTTCAATTATACCCATCCCAAAACATACAGGAGCACTTGAGTCAATGGGTGATGGTAGGACTCCATAGAGAGTTAACCTGATGGGCAAGAGAGGTGGAAAAAAGGAACTCTCTTGTCATCTCCCACACTTTTGGCTGCAGTACCTCTCTGAATCTATGTTTAGCTTCTAATCTCCAGAAGTATAATCACTCCCTTTAAATATGCAGATACTAACTGGGACTGGTTAAGGCAGTTCTACCTGGACAGACAGGACCTTTCAAGGTGATTATTAGCAGTTGAGCAAACTAATGATGATTAAACAAATTCCTCTAACAGGATTTTCTAAACATCAACACCACAACTGGGGTTGAAATTAGTGTTGAGATCTGCGCTGATTTCACTGGGTTCTGGCTGAGGAGAAATTAGTTTATTTATCCTTTAATCTTAGCAAAATAAATGACACAAAAAACCCAGCAGAAACAGTTTTAAAAACAAATTCCTCTGTTAAGGTATGAGTGAATCACTGCCTTTTGAAATAAGTTTCCTTCATTTCAGTGATAAAATGAGGGATGTTAAATGGCCTTCCTTGCTTTAAATCAAAGCTTATGGAAGATTTAAGAAAAAGGTCTCACAAGCATTCAGAGTTATTGTTTACTGTTTGCCCACTAGTCATCATTGAGTTTGGGGCACCTCAAAACAAGAGATAGAGGTGCTGGAGTGAGTGCAGAGAAGGGCAACAAAGCTGGTGAAGGGCCTGGAGAATAAATCTGATGAAGTGCGACTGAAGGAGCTGGGGATAGTTGGTTTGAAGAGGAGGAGACTGAGGGGAGACCTCATCGCTCTCTACAACTACCTGAAAGGACGTTCTGGAGAGCCTGGTGCTGGTCTCTTCTCACAGGTAATTAGTGATAGAATAAGAGGGAATGGCCTCAAGCTATGTCTGGGTAGGTTTAGACTGGACATTAGGAAAAAAACAGCAAGAGTGGTCAGGCATTAGAATGTGCTGCCCAGGGAGGTGGTTGAGTCACCAACCCTGGATGTGTGTTGAGGTCGTTTGGATGTGGTGCTTGGGGATATGATTTAGGGGTGAACTTTGTGGAGTAGGGTTAATGGTTGGACTTGATCCCTGGGGTCTTTTCCAACCTGAATGATTCTGTCACTCTGTTCCTCTTTCCAAAGCATCTCAGTTCTGACCTTTCTAAATAGACCAAATACAAAATACCAATGACCCTAAATCTAGGGATGGAATGTCTGGAGCTTTGCGTTTTCATACTTTGGATCACAAAAGATGAAAACACAAAGGTATCCCAACTCCCTAAAGATGCACTTTTTACTGTTTGTCAGAACAGTGATGTCTAAACTTTTTCCCCCCCCCCAAACTACAAATTTCAAGACTTTCCACTGAACTAACAATCTGTATGGCCACCACAGGTTCAGAGAACAATAAACCAGAAAATCAAAATGGAGGAAATATTTTCATAATCGCTGAAATGCTGGCAAATTTTTCACTGTAGTGACACCTGGTGAGACTACTGCACTTCAGAATTATGTAGTACTGCAAAGTATAAACACATTTTTTTGTAGTTTACAAGCACAGCTTTGTTTAGCTCCATGTAATGTAAACTGTAAATATCCTGTTACAGACTATCTGTCTCAATTACTTGCAGACTGAATGCAGGGATATTGTGTAACACAAGTCAATTTCTAAACCAGCCAAAATCCTCAAATGAAAGAAGCTGCCAAACTACAAAATAGGGGAACAGAAAATACTATTAGTATTATACTGAATAGAATAGAATAGAATAGAATAGACCAGACCAGGTTGGAAGAGACCTTCAAGATCATCGCGTCCAACCCATCAACCAATCCAACCCACCTAAATAACTAACCCATGGCACCAAGCACCCCATCAAGTCTCCTCCTGAACACCTCCAATGATGGTGACTCCACCACCTCCTTGGGCAGCCCATTCCAATGGGCAATCACTCTCTCTGTACAGAACTTCTTCCTAACATCCAGCCTAAACCTCCCCTGGCTCAGCTTGAGACTGTGTCTCAAGGGACACAGTCTCAAGCTGTGCCAGGGGAGGTTTAGACTCAAGGTGAGGAAAAAGTTCTTCACCGAGTGAGTCATTTGTCATTGGAATGTGCTGCCCGGGGAGGTGGTGGAGTCACCGTCCCTGGAGATGTTCAAGTGGAGATTGGATGTGGTACTTGGTACCATGGTCTAGTCATGAGGTCTGTGGTGACAGGTTGGACTCGATGATCCTCGAGGTCTCTTCCAACCTTAGTTATACTGCGATACTGTGTCCTCTTGTCCTGGTGCTGGCTGCCTGGGAGAAGAGACCAACTTCAGGTAGTTGTAGACAGCAATAAGGTCACCCCTGAGTCTACTCCTCTCCAGGCTAAGTAACCCCAGCTCCCTCAGACTCTCCTCATAGGGTTGTGCTCCAAACCCCTCACCAACTTTGTTGCCCTTCTCTGGACATGCTCCAGCAAGTCAACCTCCTTCCTAAACTGAGGGGCCCAGAACTGGACACAGTACTAGAGCTGTGGCCTAACCAGTGCAGCATACAGGGGGAGAATGACCTCCCTGCTCCTGCTGGCCACACTGTTCCTGATGCAGGACAGGATGCCATTGGCCCTCTTGGCCGCCTGGGCACACTGCAGGCTCATGTTCAGCCTACCATCAACCAGCACCCCCAGGTCCCTCCCTGCCTGGCCACTCTCCAGCCACTCTGACCCCAGGGGTACACCTATTCTGTTGGTTAATAGAGGAGTGTGCACACAGTCTTAAATCTGTATTAAATGGCAAAAAAATCAGAAAAGCTTTTAAAATAAACATTAAAAGCTACTCATGTTTTTGACCACCTTTGCTACAATTTGCCACTGCAGCACCTCACTCTCCTCCCATCTTGAAAATGTACTGCCATAATGCAAGTCAAATGCCTTCAATGGCAATCTCTTGAGAAAGTGCCCTTCCTAAACCAAGAAGTGCTGAAAATTAAATCCACACTTGGAAAAAAAAATATAAAATCCTTCTGACTTCACTGCAGAGCTTTTTCTCCACTTGCTCTTTACATTTACAATAAGAATAATTTTCATCATTGACTCACTATTACTATTCTGGGAATCCTTTCAATTCATTCAAAATATAGCTGCAAAAGAAAAAAAATCAGAGCCATCAACTTGTTATTGTCATCTTCCTACTGACCCAGTATGTGTTATTCTCTCCTAAATCCCATTTCACTGCTTCCTCTCATCCACCAATTTTATCCTGATGAGACAGAGTTCTTTGCCCATACTAATTTCATCTTTGGGCAAGCCCCAAAGACATTTACCATGTAAGAGATGAAACACAGCGAAATTGGAACTTCTGAGTCAGGGATGTGCACAGCCAATTTGGATGGATCTGAAGGATAAGAAGTTTTTGTTGCTCTTCCAGTCTAAGGCTTGAACCTATTCTCCTAAGACAGTGTCAAGGAGTAGGAAGGTAAGTCCAGGAGGGAAAAGTAAACCCTCAGATAGTACCACTGAGAATGACAGGTGAGGTATTCCCACCATCCCAGGTATGCAGTGGCTCCAGACCGTGCTTTAGTATGACCTTCCATTCCTGTAGGCAGGGAGCCTACTTCTTAGGCACTGCAATGTTCAGCACAACAATACTCACATCCCTTTTTGAATCTGATCTACAACAGCTAGAAAAAAAAGTACAAACTCTTCTACTAATGGCATTTTGCAGTCCTTTTTTTAACAGGTTGTGTATTCCTCCTCTCTGGGGTGTTCAAGCCCAGGTTGGATGAGGCCTTCAGCAGCCAAGTCTAGTTGAGAGGCATCCCTGCCCATGGTGGGGAGGTTGGAGTAGATGATCTCTAAGGTCCCTCCAACCTAAGCCATCCTATGACTCTATCATAGTATCATAGTATAAGTCAGGGTTGGAAGGGACCACAAGGATCATCTAGTTCCAACCCCCCTGCCATGGGCAGGGACACCCCACACTAGATCAGGCTGGCCAGAGCCTCATCCAGCCTGGGCTTAAACACCTCCAGGGACAGCACCTCAACCACCTTCCTGGACAACCCATTCCAGGGCTTCACCACTCTCATGGTGAAGAACCTCCTCCTCACGTCCAGCCTGAATCTCCCCACCTCCAGCTTCATTCCATTCCCCCTAGTCCTACCACTACCTGAGATCCTGAAAAGTCCTTCTATGAAGTAATTAGCACCAGTATTCCTGTTTAACAAACACCAACATGCTAGCCTTCAAATCTATGTCTCCAGAGTTCATTCCTGAACTAATTCCTGCTTGTTTTTTTCTTCAACCTTCCTTCTAAAAACATCTGGACATAAAGGATTTATTCTACACATGTACCTTCCTCTTTTAAGATGTCTTTTGTTGTCATCTTGGATTTTTTTCTTTGTCCAGTTTACACTGTGAAATATTCCAGCCTGACACTGATAACAAAATCAAAACTAAAATAACAGCCTATGATTCTTCATGCTCTACAGAGATGGCCAGATGCCTTTGACTCAGTTTTATAAAGGTCTGTATCCTAAGCAGTAAACTATTAAAGCCAAATCAAAAACTTGTCCTAAGTCTCCAGCACAACCTTCTTTCTGGCACTGCTACTCAATTCCAAAGTGCCTGAGAGAATATCAATGCACAAAGCCTGGAATCCCCATTTCTAGAACCATCAAAAGAAGAGACAGACAGGAAAAGGGGGGGAACCAATAAAAAACCCACATATATATTTCTTTCTCCTTTTTTTACTTCATAGTTCATATTAAGATTACAGAAAAGGCTGATTTGGGTTCAACTTTTATGTCTGTGCCTGCAGGGATCTGATCAGCACCTCTAAGAGTATAAGGAAATGCTACTGAGGACAGGATGCTCTCGAGTCATCATGTTGAAACCTGCTCATTTGATTGCAAGACTTAATTGTACACTCACTTGAGCCAGAGAGATGAGCAAGCATGACTGTCTAGCTTGCAATTAGGCCACTAATACTAGACAGACACCTGCATTTCAGTTTAGGTTTTGACAAAGTGCTCTAAGCAGTGATCTCTGTGAAAGGAAAAAACATTTTCACCTCTTCTAGTTGTAGGCTTTAATGGTCAAAAAGGGGGTGGAATGCCAATTTTGGAACTAATCCCAGATGCACAGAACAACTTAGGTTTGAAAGGACCTCAGATGGTTATGTGTCTGCTCTATCTTGCTCCTCAAATTAGGATCAACTTGGATCAGGGGTGCTGAGTTACATCCATCCCAGGTGGAGGGCTAAGAGAGTCTTACCCCCCACCCCCAAGGATAAAAGAAGCCTGATGCAGGTGAACAGAGAGAGACTTGGTTTCCCCCTCCCATGAGGAGGGCTCCCTCAGGTCAAAGGTGGTCTATTCCACTCCCCCTTCCTGTCCAGCAAGCCTATAAAAGGAGGACACTGCTGCCATTTGCTTTCTTCCCTCCCCCTTGCCTGCTTGAAAGGATAGCAGCTGCAGCTAGTCTCCTGATTCTTCCACATGGCTGGGCTTGGCTTTTCCCTCTCCAGGCTGCATCCATGCCCCTCTAAAGGACTGAAATCCATGTACATCCAGGGAAATACAAGGCCATCCAGGCTTGGGTTTGTATATTTTCCTATTTATCCTTATTCCTTAACCTGGTAAACCTTCCCTGTTACTGCTCTCTCTCTCTATATATATATATTTTGTTAAAAAAATTACTTCTCCTACTTCCAAATGAACTCCAGGCTATTTCTGGTAGATTTACCTCCTTCTCTTTTCCCCTACCCCTTTTTTTCCCCCTTTCTCTCTTTTTTCCTTATCAGGGAAAAGGAGGGGGGAGCAAGGGAGGAATTCTGGGTTTGCAACCATCTGAGCTCTTAAACTCCACTACATCAGGTTACTCAGAGTCTTGCCCAGGTGAGTCCTGAATACCTTCTAAAGGATAGACTTGAGAATCTGTGCAGACAACCTGTTCTGATGTGTGTGACTGCTTTCTCTGTTAAAAAACAATCAATCTAATTAACCCTCCACATCTCAGATTTCTTATTATACATGCTAAATTGCATTCATTATCTCTTGTGCTATCGCTGTGCACACACTCAACCTTCACCTCCATTACGCATACCATTTAGGTGGTTGAAGACAGTAGTTGGAGTCTCCCTTTAACCTTCTCAAAACCAAAAAACCCAAGCCCTCAGTTCTGTGACTGTCTTTTCAAGCATTGCATGCTTCATTCCCTTTAGTACCTTGATGGATCTTTGCTGGAGGATACATGTGCAAGGTAGCAAGTACCATCAGAAGTCAAGCAACTGTGCATACATCTGCAAAAGACTTCTAGGTTCTGATGAGTTGTGGCGAATGACAGTGATAGATTTACACTGATCTTAGACATTCCTAAGAGAATATAATTGAAAAACACAGATTTTGGGAACCTGAACCACAAAATAGGCACTAGGGAACCACCTGGCGGTCCTAGTGGAAGGGAGGTTGACCATGAGCCAGCAATGTGCTCCTGTGGCCAAGAAGGCCAATGCCATTCTGGGGTGTATTAGAAGGGGTGTGGCTAGTAGGTCAAGAGAGGTTTTCCTCACCCTCTGCTCAGTCCTGGGGAGGCTGCACCTGGAGTATTGCATCCAGTTCTGAGCTCCCCAGTTCAGGAAGGACAAGGAACTGCTTGAAGCAGTCCAGCACAGAGCCACAAAGACAATGAAGGGAGTGGAACATCTTCCTTATGAGGAGAGACTGAGGGAGCGGGGGGCTTTTAAGCTTGGAGGACCCTGAGGGGTCACCTCATTAATGTTTATAAATATGCAGAGGGTGAGTGCCAAGAGGATGGAGTCAGGCTGCTCTTCTCAGGGAGGCCCAAAGACAGGACAAGGAGCAATGGGTGGAAGTTGAGGCATAGGAAGTTCCATGTAAACACGAGGAAAAAAATTTTCATTGTGAGGGCAAGAGAACAGAACTGGAAGAGGCTGCCCAGGGGTGCTGTGGAGTCTCCTTCTCTAGAGATCTTTAAACCTGCCTGGATGTGTTCCTGTGTGATCTGCTCTAGGCAGGGTGGACTGGATGATCATTTGAGGTCCCTCCAGCCCCTAACATTCTGAGATTCTGTGAAAATAAACTGTGGTCCTTAAAACAGAAAGCATATAATACATTTATTATTTAAATATGAGAAAGTACTAAAAGAAGGTTAGACTTAGAAAATGTAACTATGAGTTTGTCCTTCTGTGCATCTCTCAAGAAGCAATAGCTCTCAACAGCGCTGGATGCTGTACAGACATAGAACAAAGTTTCCATGATCCCAAAAACATAAGGCAAAATACAGTACGTGGACACAACAGAAACCAAAGAATAGCTCTTGGTAAACCATACTAATCAGGCAGGTAGGTGGCTTAGCATGTACTACATCACTACCTTACTGAGAACATTCTTGTCAGGTATTGCTTCCCAATCATTCCTTCTAATCTGGAACCGTTTCCTCCAGTTTCTCCATTGTTCTCTTTGCAAGACATCTATTTATACACACAGGCAAATAAGACTGCACAGAACTGTGAAAATTTATATGCTGGAGACTTCGTGACATTTAACACAGCTTGATATAAACACATGATAGATGGCATCAGGCTATGTCTACAGACACCATATAAAGAACCCTCTGCTGCCTGTAACGCGTGCAGTAAAACAGTCGATAGCAGCATGGTAGCTGTTTTCCCAGATATAAATACATCTGCTCTCAATACCTTATCTACTTTTCTACTCTTCTCAAGTGCAGCATTTAGCACGTTTGAAGAAAAATTGTCCCCAAATCTACCTAAGTAAATTCTATCTAAACTGTGAAAAGGAGCATACCAATAAGTACACATACACTCCTCACAAAGTGGCAACTGCACATGATAATTCACTAATCTCTGTCAAATACAAACAGTATTGAACATCTATTATCTCCTCTCTTAAAAGACCATAGGAATCATACAATTGTTTAGGCTGGAAAAGACCTTTAAGGTCATTGAGCCCAGCCATTATCTATTTCTACCAAGCCTGATGCTAAACCATGTTCTTCATCACCACATCTATGCATCCTTTAAACATCTCCATGTATTCAAACGCTGCTGTGGGAAACCTGTCCCAGTGTTTAATAACCCTTTCAGTTATAACAAGTTTCCTAATATCCAATCTAAACCTCCTCTGGTGCAACTTGAGGCCATTTCCCCTCATCCTGTCACTTGTGCTGACCAACACTCACCTCTCAGTAGAAACTTCTCAGCCTCCTTTTCTCCAGATTTGGTTGTGCAGTCTCTCTGGAGACTTTTGGAGCCAAACTGGACATGTTCCTGTGTGGCCTGCTGTAGGTGATCCTGCTTTGGCAGGGGTTTGGACCCAATGATCTCTGGAGGTCCTTTCCAACCCCTAACATTCTGTGATTCTGTGAACCTCAGTTCCTTCAGCTGCTCTTCAGAAGGCTTGTGCTCTGGATCTTAACCAGCTTCACTGCCCTTCTCTGGACACACTCCAGTACCTCCATGTCCTTCTTGTAGTAAGGACCCCAAAACTGAATACAGTATTCAAGGTGTGCCCTCACCAGCCACTTCAGGCAATGAATAAAACCCCCACAAAGTAGCTTCTATAGTCTTTGCTCTCCAAGAATTAAATACCACTAATGTTCCCAAGTTAATCTCATCTGAAATCCTAACCCATGAAGTTTCACTGCTCCATTCCCTCCACCGTTGTTTTTATGGCAGCTTTTTCACAGAGGATCTTGAAATATCCCAGACCTCACAGCCCACAGTCTGCTCAATATTTCAAAAGCAATTTATCCATCTGTCTGCATCTTCCCTATTCCCAATAACATATGATAATCTACAAATACTTATGCATAACTAAGTAGCAGAAAATTATGTACTCACACCTTTTTTGTAGCATATATGTATATTCACACATACACGCTGTACTATATAAATACTATCACCCTTACCTCTGGCAAGCACTGGTTTCAAAGCAGCTCTCTTAGTAGATGACAGCTTCAGAAGGAAAGTAGCATACAAAATCTCCATCTTCAGTCAAACTTTCAAAACTACATAGAATTGTAGTAATTGCATAACCTGAATTAGAGGTTTTTAAAGGACAAGACTGAATCTGCAGGCTACAGCCCTATTCACCGAGTCACAGAATTCAGCTTTGGGTTGAGCCAATAAAGTACTTTTGAGAATTCCTCTGCTGAACTTACAGTTCTAAACATGAAATGGGAAGGAATAATAAACTGCACCAGTACAGGTTAGGAGGTGATCTGCTAGAGAGCAGCCCTGTGGAGAAGGACCTGGACATCCTGGTGGATAACAAGTTATCCATGGGTCAGCAATGTGCCCTTGTGGCCAAGAAAGCCAATGGGATCCCGGGGTGCATTAGGAGTGTGTCCAGCAGACTGAGGGAGGGTCTCCTCCCCCTCTACTCTGCCCTGGTGAGACCTCATCTGGAATAGTGTGAGCTCCTGCTTTCAAATCCTGTGTCATTTCATAATTAAAGGCTACTGGGGTGGGTTTTGGGTTTTGGTCACAGCAGAGTGGCTAGAGAGCAGCCAGGCAGAGAGGGACCTGGGGGTGCTGGTTGATGGTAGGCTGAACATGAGCCTGCAGTGTGCCCAGGCAGCCAAGAGGGCCAATGGCATCCTGGCCTGCATCAAGAACGGTGTGGCCAGCAGGAGCAGGGAGGTCATTCTGCCCCTGTACACTGCACTGGTTAGGCCACACCTCAAGTACTGTGTCCAGTTCTGGGCCCCTCAGTTTAGGAAGGATGTTGACTTGCTGGAACGAGTCCAGAGAAGAGCAACAAAGTTGGTGAGGGGTTTGGAACACAAGTCCTATGAGGAGAGACTGAGGGAGCTGGGGTTGCTTAGCCTGGAGAAGAGAAGACTCAGGGGTGACTTTATCACTCTCTACAACTACCTGAAGGGAGGTTGTAGACAGGCTGATGATGGTCTCTTCTCCCAGGCACCCAGTACCAGAATAAGAGGACACAGTCTCAGGCTGCGCCAGGGGAGGTTCAGGTTGGATGTTAGGAAGAAGTTCTATACAGAAAGAGTGATTGCCCATTGGAATGGGCTGCCCGGGGAGGTGGTGGAGTCGCCGTCATTGAAGGTGTTCAGAAGGAGACTTGATGGGGTGCTTGGTGCCATGGGTTAGCTGTTTGGGTGGGTTGGATTGGTTGATGGGTTGGACACGATGATCTTGAAGGTCTCTTCCAACCTGGTTTGGTTTATTCTAATAAAGGTTTATTCTAATAAAGAACAAGCACTTGGAGCCATGGTTTAGTCAGTCAGCAGGTGTTGGGTGACAGGTTGGACTTGATGATCTCTGAGGTCTTTTCCAGCCTTATTGATGCTGTGATGCTGTGATTGTTCAGTTTTGGGGTCCCCAGTTCAGGAGGGGTCAGGGATCTACTTGAGACAGTCCAATGGAGGGATAGCAGAATGATTAAGGGACTGGAACATTGCATTATGATGAGAGGCTAAGAGACCGTCAGTTCTTTAGTCTGGAGAAGAGAAGACTGAGAGTGTATTTAATAAATGTTTATAAATATCTGAGGCCTGGGTGTCAAGAGAGAGGGGACAGGCTCTTCTCAGTTGCACCCTGGGATAGGACGAGTAATGGATATAAACTACAGGCCAGGAGGTTCCACCTCAACATGAGGAGGAACTTCTTCACTGTGAGGGTCACAGAGCACTGGCACAGGCTCCCCAGAGGAATTGTGGAGTCTCCTCCTCTGAAGACTTTCAAGGCCCAATTGGATGCATTCTTGTGAGACCTGTGCTAAATTCTATGGTCCTGCTCTGGCAGGAGGGTTGGACTCGATGATCTTTGGAGGTCCCTTCCAGCCCCTAACATCCTGTGAGCCTGCAATACAGGGAATAAAGCCTGCCCATGCTTCGAAGTGCAAGGCAGAACTTCCTTTTACTAGGGCAACTGCTCTGCATTAGGAATTCTGTGTAATTTACTTTCTGCTAACTTTCCTGTGTATTGTTTCCTTTACAGTTATATCCCTCCCAGTGAAATGTGGATTTTCTATCAATACAGACCTTTGATAAAACAGGAGAAATCGAAGTGGTGCTCAAAGAAGCAATAAGAGATGGAGGGAATGCAATTAGGTAATAGTAAAAATTACAAATAGTAAATTGTAAATACAAACAGTAAATAGGGGGGCTCATGAGAATTGAGCCATTGTCTTTCTGGGAACCTTTAGAGCTCGCAATACACTTAACAGCACTGAGGTTCCTTGGATGCTGCCAAGGAACAAAATGTTCTTGATGCTCTAGAGGAGCACATTATGGGAGAAACACAAGAGTCTTGCCATGTAAGATCTGACTAGCCTCCAAAAACTTAGGTCAAAATCTCATGTAAGGGTAAGAAATCCTGTTAAGGATGTTAATCAACCAAAGCTCCCTGCCTTGAAAAGACAGGGTTTGGGGCCAGTTCCAAGGATACTGTTTGCACTTAACAGAATTGCTGACATCTGTAATCCATGTTGTATAGGTAACATTTGCTTTTGATAGTGATGTAATTTTACCTATTGATATGTCAAACACACAAGGAGAGCACTGCATGCTGAAATATGCACTTGTGTTTCACCTGTGGTCCCCTTTCATTGTTAGATTTTCTTTAATGGAAAAGCTGACTGGGCTGCTGCATACTGATTCATATTTTTTGTCTTCTCTGCTGGTATTTTAGTACAGACTCTATGGGACAGGTTCTTAGCTGTCTACTTGATACTTATTTCAACAGAGCCCTTCAGACACATTACTGTTCAAGTATAGGCTTGAGGTAGCTCTCAAATAGTTCCTATCTTTACTGTACTTAGCCTAAAGGTTAATCACAAATCACTCCTACAACAAATACATCAAGATGATGCATTTTGAGGAAGCTTGTTTGATCTGAACCAAGTACCATAATACTGAGTCAAGACAGGAAAGAAGGAAGTGCTGAACAGGACTATGCAAAAGAGCAGGCATCTTCTGAAGCATATGTCAAGGGAAAACTGAATAGTCTAGTGCTACAGATGACACTGGAGAACTATCAAAACTTCCATACCTGGGCTTTAAGGGTATCTTCAAAGAAAGGATATCTTGCCTTTCAAAAACAACCCTACCCTCTTCTGACTCACCTACAGGCAAGCAAGATTCAAAGGAAGCTTTAATAGAGGTGAAAGAATTTTTACATGGCATTAACTGGGGCAGGGAAATGGGAAGAGTTAAAACCCAGGTAAAAGAAAAAGACCACCCTGCAGTATGAATGGGCCTACAGTACACCCAGTTATGTGAACAAAAAAGTCCCTTCTCAGCCACAAGAAAACTCTGGATAATGTCAACGCATGTAAACTAGAGATATATTTAACTGCAAGATTTATGAATGTATTTATAGAGAATCAAATGTTCCAGGACTGTTTGTAATTCACTTTCACTACAGCTGAAAATTAATTTCCTTATGCATTGCTCATTCTTTCAATAACTTTAACATCCTCCCTTTCCTTCTTATCTATTGAGCAATACTTTTATTAAAAGTGGGACATATTATAGACTCAGTAGACTGTATCTGTTCATTTATACCCTGATGTGATACACATACATCTATATGTACATGCAGTGTACATCATGCAGCATGCTGTTGGCTCTGTTTTGTACTAAAAGGCACATTTCCTTCTGTGTAAGGAAAATTATACAATGTGCTCCCCAAAAAAATTCATCCTTACCTGTGAGATCTGGATTATCTGAGAAACACTGAGCACTGATTGTGGCCTTCAATATTACTGCCTGCTATCTACCTGCCTGACACCAGAGGTAACTTTTCAGACCAGGCATGTGGCAAAAGGAGAGCTTGGCTTTAAAATGTGGTGTTTTATCTGAAACACGAGGTACATCCTTGTCACATGAAAGTACAATTTAGAAGAGACAAAACTGAGGCTGGAATCTGGACTGCACAGAAAAGCCACTCATCCAGCAAAGAAGTAAAACCAGAGAAGGACAAATATACAACAATGACAAAGAGTGAAGTTATGTGCTGTAAGTATTCAATGGATTTTCCAAAATAAGAATTCCAGAAACTTAATTAAGTTGCAGGTGTAAGACAACCATTTAAATACTCATTACAAGCACAGACCAGCTATGAGTTAATGAAGTTAACAAGTCTCCATTAATGAATTTGGAACTAGACCCTTCAGTGCTCCATTACAATATCTGAAGCATGACAAAACTCTGGCAAAAATAAACAAGTGTTGAATACTGCATCCAGTTCTGGTGTCCCCACCATGAGAAGGACACAGAGCTGTTGGAGCAAGTCCAGAGGAGGGCCATTAAGATAATCCAAGGGCTGGAACACCTCTGCTGTGAGGACAGGCTGAGGAAGCTGGGGTTGTTCAGCCTAGAGAAGAGAAGATTCCAGGGGGACCTTAGAGCTGCCTTCCAATACCTGAAGAGGTCCGACAGGAAGGCTGCAGAGGGACTTTTCATAAGGGTGTCTATCAATAGGACAAGGGGGAATGATTTTAAGCTGAGGGGAAGTAGCTTTAGCCTGGATCTTAGGAAGAATTTCTTCTGTATAAGGGTGGTAAGACTCTGGAATAGATTGCACAGGAAGGTTGTGGATGCCTCCTCCCTGGGGGTGTTCTAGGCCAGGTTGGATGAGGCCTTGAGCAGCTGAGTCCAGTTGAGAGGCATCCCTGCTCATGGTGGGGAGCTTGGAGTAGATGATCTCTCAGGTCCCTTCCAACCCAAGCCATTCTATGGTTCTGAAGTTATATACAGATTGAACACATACTTTTCACACTCTTAAAACAAACAAACAACCCCTCCAGAATCCAACAGTAAACGCCACTGTAAAATACCACCAGTGTTTTCAGTGCAGAAGTCGAGGAACTGCTGTTTTCTCTGTCTGACATAATTACTCTAACAACACAGTATTTTATCACTTTGCCTGAATGCACACAAGCTCCTTATACTTAGCTTACACTACAAATCTAGATTAGAGAGTAAATTTGAATAGCTTAGGTATAGCTATAGAGATAAAGCAACTATTTCTTAACAACATGGTTTCAGAAAGTTAAATACAAGCAGAAGTATTTTACTTTTGCAAACAACTTTATCCTCTCAAACAGAAGGTAACACCTAAGATCAACCAGAACAGATGAAGAAAAACAAGGAAAAAATTCAAAGCCCCCAACAGATCAAAAAACATGTTTCAAATATAAAATGGAATGACAGTGTCTTTAAAAACATCATCACATGCTATGGTACTATCTTGTATAGGTGTCCAAGGCTGTAACACTGTGGGTTCTACAGCTAACTACTTCTAACTACTACTACTTGAGACTGACCAATATATCAGAAGGGAGATCACAGTTTTTAAAACCCAAATACCATGTGTTAGTCTCCAAAATTTATTAGTTATTTGCTAAACAACATCTGTACTTTAGATAAAACCTGCTCTTTCTCCTTGTGATCTGCCAGCTTCCTACTTTGAAGGAGGAGACACAAACACCTTTCTCCAGGGTAGATTTACTACCCTGTGTAGTGGGTTGAGCCCTCAAACGGTCACACCCTGATCATCAAGTTGGGGGCAGGAGCTGATCTGCTGGAGGGTAGAGAGGCTCTGCAGAGGGACCTCGACAGGCTGGACAGATGGGCAGAGTCCAACGGCATGAGATTGAACACATCCAAGTGCCGGGTTCTGCACAATGGCCACAACAACCCCATGCAGAGCTACAGGCTGGGGTCAGAGTGGCTGGAGAGCAGCCATGCAGAGAGGGGCCTGGGGGTGCTGGTTGATGGTAGGCTGAACATGAGCCTGCAGTGTGCCCAGGCAGCCAAGAGGGCCAATGGCATCCAGGCATGCATCAGGAACAGTGTGGCCAGCAGGAGCAGGGAGGTCATTCTGCCCCTGTACACTGCAGTGGTTAGGCCACACCTCGAGTTCTGTGTCCAGTTCTGGGCCCCTCAGTTTAGGAAGGAGGATGACCTGCTGGAATGAGTCCAGAGAAAGGCAACAAAGTTGATGAGGGGTTTGGAATACAAGCCCTATGAGGAGAGGCTGAGGGAGCTGGGATTGCTTAGCCTGGAGAAGAGGAGGCTCAGGGGTGACCTTATTACTCTCTACAACTACCTGAAGGGAGGCTGTAGACTGGCGGATGATGGTCTCTTCTCCCAGGCAGCCAGCACCAGAACAAGAGGACACAGTCTCAGGCTGCGCCAGGGGAGGTTCAGGTTGGATGTTAGGAAGAAGTTCTATACAGAGAGAGTGCTTGGCCATTGGAATGGGCTGCCCAAGGAGGTGGTGGAGTCGCCATCACTGGAGGCGTTCAGGAGGAGACTTGATGGGGTGCTTGGTGCCATGGGTTAGTTGTTCAGGTGGGTTGGATTGGTTGATGGGTTGGATGCGATGATCTTGAAGGTCTCTTCCAACCTGGTTTGGTTTATTCTATTCTAAATAAAGGTTTATTCTATCAATGCAGAAGTAAAATGCTTACAGGGAGAAGAAATCTAGCTGTAAAGCTTTCCTTTTTCAGAACTGAGAGTCCACTGTCAGGAAAATCACTAATGCCCCTAGCATTAACACAATTAATCTCATTCCAATCTGATTCCATGATCAGCCAGCATGTAACTGCTTCATTGGTTGCTAGGGAGCAGCAAGCTCATTATATGGCATCAGACACACCCTCTACAAGGCTGCTGGCACATGCTTCCCATCTGGGGATGCTGCCCATTGAAGTGATTGCACTGGAGTGACTGCCGGCCTTCAGTCTGCCAGCGTGGAATCCACCAATACAGCAGCTGCTAACTCCAGCTTTACCTTCCAGGTTTTAGGCTCTAGTCTGTCACCCTGGCCAACACAGTGCCACACACAAAGTGGCCAGAACAGCCTTCCACAGCTATTGGCTTGGAAATTCTGTATTTTTAAAGACCAAACCTAGACAATGATGTCATTCTTGACATTTTGGTAGGCATACAACTTTTCTGACCAGGACGGCAACGGTCACCGCTCTACACTTCATGGTAGAGGAGAATTTGGGGAAAATGCAAAAAAGCTAGGGGTAGGAGGGGAAAAAAAGAAGTATTCTTCTCAGCTGCAGTGATTTTAGGCTATGCCTTTAAAATTTAGTTACAGATTTTGAGCAGAAAAGTAGAAAAATATAAATAAATCACTATTGGGTGAAAAAAGGAAAGCAAAAGATTATCCTAAACAAATTCATCAGGTAAATATCTAGAATAAGACAGGTTGTACCAAAACAATTCTCTCTTCTTTTTCTGATCTCTGCTCTTTGCTTCGCTCAGGAGAGATGAACCTGCTTGTCAGCTGGCCTTGGCTGCTTTGTTCAATTAAGTCTGACCCAGTGCTTTCTCTCCACTCCTTTTCTCTCTTGGGATGGGGGGGGTGCAGTGGAACAGCTTCCCTGGTCTCTCACCAGGGGGATTTTCATGTTGTTTGCTAATTGTAAATATCTGTATAATATTGTAAATCCTGTGTATTTTGTACTTATTCATTGCATTCCAAAACAGAGTGCAGTTTTTGCTTGTAAATACAGCTTCCATTTGCTTCTAACTGTGTTGGTCTGGCACAGTTAACAATACAGGGAACTTCAGCCCACCACGTCAGTCTTTAAGGGAGCACAAGATTTGGAGGTATTTACTGAAGCCATACAGAAACCTAATTATCTCCAAGCTCTATACATTAAATTCCTGGAATGGTTGTCAGCCATGAACAATGTGGGTCACTTTAAAGTATAAACATGCAACCTTAATGCACTTTTGTAGCTACTGGCTCATCAGCACTTCAGAGATCGATTCACAATAAGTGGGGGGGAAATAAATCTATTAAGAAATAAAATAAAAAACCCAACCTGCTTCCATATGCCAGAAAGTTTATTACCTAACACCCTGAATTACACAGAGATGGTATTCAATGATTTTCATGTACCTGTCATACGTCAAATGCCACCCCGGAATCCTTAGTGATGGGGAATTAAGAAGCACATAAGGGAATACAGTTGTAGATATGTAGATGCAAATCCTTAGCCAACTTCAAAACTACCTTTTTACATAATTGCATAAAGAATCATAAAGAGGAATGACAAGGAAGGCAAACTGGGGTGAGTCACTCATCAAGTGCATGAAACAACAGGTGTAGTTGAAGGGGACAGGTAAACACAAATGTGACAACTTTACCTCCTATGAGGACAGACTGAAGGAGTTGGGGCTGTTCAGTCTGCAGAAGAGAAGGCTCCCAGGTGACCTCATTGTGGCCTTCCAGTATCTGAAGGGGGCCTACAAGAAGGCTGGGGAGGGACTTCTCAGGAAATCAGGTAGTGATAGGACTAGGGGGAATGGAATGAAGCTGGAGGTGGGGAGATTCAGGCTGGACATGAGGAGGAAGTTCTTCACCATGAGAGTGGTGAAGCCCTGGAATGGGTTGTCCAGGGAGGTGGTTGGGGCCCCATCCCTGGAGGTGTTTAAGCCCAGGCTGGACGAGGCTCTGGGCAGCCTGATCTAGTGTGGGGTGTCTCTGCCCATGGCAGAGGGGTTGGAACTAGATGATCCTTGTGGTCCTTTCCAACCCTGACTGATACTATATCATTATACCTTTTACCTGAAGCTAAGATTAAATTCTTAAGCTTGTAAGGAGACCAAGACACAAAGATATTCACTAACACATGAAATAATCTCATGGACACTCATGTAGCAGTTACATTTGCTTTAAAATAACCTATCAGTCTGAAACACAAATATGTACCTGAGTCCTTACCTGTCTCAACAATTTCTCAACAGCTGACATTACCATGAGTCCTCTCCACACAATTGGTGCACTTTCTTCTATCAAGAAACCCATAGACATGCTGAAACAACACAGCAGAAACTTCAGCTTTGCAGCACAATACCAAGTACATCTGTAAAGAAGCTTGATTGAAATGAAAACATATGCTCACCATGCGATCCCATAGTTCTTAAGGGGCCTCATAAGATTTTCTAAAACAGAAGCAAACAAGGCAATGTTTTGGGGGGGAAGCTGGTTTGGGGTACTGGTTTTAGTTTCTTTTGTAAAGAAATAAGCATACACAACTGTTTTTCCTTCTAAAAGCAGTTTTCCTTTTCTGTTAGAAGTATTTGACTATTTTCCTCCCTCATAATTACAGTGTATCACAGTATCACAGTATAACTAAGGTTGGAAGAGACCTGGAGGACCATCGAGTCCAACCTATAAACACAGACCCCATGACTAGACCATAGCACCAAGTGCCACGTCCAATCCCCTCTTGAATGCCTCCAGGGACGGTCACTCTACCACCTCCCTGGGCAGCACATTCCAATGACCAACGACTCGCTCAGTGAAGAACTTTCTCCTCACCTCGAGCCTAAACTTCCACTGACGCAGCTTGAGACTGTGCCCCCTTGTTCTGGTGCTGATTGACTGGGAGAAGAGACCAACCCCCTCCTGGCTACAACCACCTTTCAGGTAGTTGTAGAGGGCAATGAGGTCTCCCCTGAACCTCCTCTTCTCCAGGCTAAACAATCCCAGCTCCCTCAGCCTCTCCTCATAGGGCTTGTGCTCAAGGCCTCTCCCCAGCTTCGTTGCCCTTCTCTGGACAAGTTCAAGTGTCTCAATGTCCTTCTTAAACTGAGGGGCCCAGAACTGGACACAGTACTCAAGGTGTGGCCTAACCAATGCAGAGTACAGGGGCACACTGACTTCCCTGCTCCTGCTGGCCACACTATTCCTAATGCAGGCCAGGATGCCATTGGCCCTCTTGGCCACCTGGGCACACTGCTGGCTCATATTCAGGCAGCTGTCAATCAGCACCCCCAGGTCCCTCTCTGTTTGGGAGCTCTCCAGCCACTCCGACCCAAGCCTGTAGCTCTGCATGGGATTGCCGTAGCCAAAGTGCAGCACTCAGCACTTGGACTTGTTGAATGCCATCCCATTGGACTCTGCCCATCTGTCCAGTCGGTCGAGGTCCCTCTGCAGAGCCTTTCTACCCTCTAACTGACTAACATCTGCTCCTAGATAGATATATAGATATATAGATATATACATACAGTTATCTATTCTCCCCAAGAACCTGGCCCCACTTTTTCTTAGCTTTGACATTATATTGATACCATCCACCTTTTGCCAGAATAACAATGCATTTGCCCATAATGCAACATCACTGTGCTGCAGAAAGTGACTTCAGCTATTTGTTAGAGAAGCCCATTTTGCAAGGCAGATATCCCCTCTCAGGCAGCCTTCTACTTCTGCAGTATTTTGCTAAATGTTGAGTCACTCCTATCAGAAAACAGTATCAAAGTCTTGTAATATGATGGGATTTTAAATGGGATGGGGGGGGGGGGGGGGGGGGGGTTTGGTTTGGCTTGGCTTTTTGTTGTTGTTGAGTTTTGTGAGGTTTTTTACATATGCTATTCACTGATCTTATGAATCAGAGGATTGTTCCCAGCTGCACAACAGCATCTGGGGGAATTTTCCTTGTATGAAGTCTGCTTTGGCTCCCCAGAAGGACAACAGCATTCTGGCCTGGATCAAAGCCAGTGTGCCTAGAAGGTGTAGGGAAGTGATTATGCCCCAGTTCTCAGCCCTGCTGAGGCCACATTTGGGTCCTGTGTTCAGTTCTGGGTGACACAGTATAGAGAAGACCCTGGAGCCTGTCCAGAGAAGATCACCAAGGTTAGTATGGGATTTGGAGGGCATCATATGAGGAGTGGCTGAGGGAGCTGGGGTTCTTTAGTCTGGAGTGAAGGCTAAGGGGAGATCTTACTGCTCTCTACCACTACCTGAAAGGAGGTTGTAGTGAGGCTGGTGTTGGTCTCTTTTCCCAAGTAACTAGAGATAGGATGAAAGGAAATGTGTTTAAGTTGTACCAGGGGAGGTTTAGATTGGACATTAGGAAAACTTCTTTCCTGAGAGCACGGTGAGGCATAGGAACAGGCTCCTCAGGGAGGTAGTGGAGTCACCATCCCTGGAGGTGTTCAAGAAGCTGTACATGTAGCACTTCAGGACATGGTTTAGTGGTCAGAGCAGTTAGGTTACGGTCGGACTTAATGTTCTTAAAGGTCTTTTCCAGGCTTAGTGATTCTATGACTCCAAAGCCACCCCTCTAAACTACACACTGTCAACAATTTCACCTAAGAAGTCCTAGATTTCTTTAGACTGGCAGAAGTCTGCAGGACTCCTAAAATTTCTGTAGCAACAAAAGATGTGTATTTGAGCACTGCAGAGGTACTGGCCTTGTCATGCTCCATATTCCTGTGTTTCCCAGTGTCAAGAGAATAAAAGAGGGGGAAGATTGTAATCATTCTGCTGACAAAGGGGCAAGCAAGCAAAACAGAAACACAAAAAACCCCACACATACACAGGTAGGAATCAGCAGAAAACAGAAAGAATACTTTAAGCAATAAAAAGAAATATAATGCATATTTTGACAGAAAACTTTGATACACCCAAAGTAATACAAACATGTAGCCAGGCAACCAGTGACAGAACAAGAGGACACAGTCTCAAGCTGCACCAGGGGAGGTTTAGGCTGGAAATTCTTCACAGAAAGAGTGACTGGCCATTGGAATGGGCTGCCCAGGGAGGTGGTGGAGTCACCATCACTGGAAGTGTTATAATAAGACTGAATGAGGCACTTGGTGCCATGGTATCCCGGCCAAGTCATTGCCACGTGTCTCTCACTATGTGTTAGTAGGAGGAATTTACTTGCTGTTTATATTGGAAGTCACCTCCCATGATCAATGTTCTGTCATGGGAGGATCCAGGTTATAGTCAGGGACACAAAGGCTTCAGACTATATAGGATTTGCAGGAACAGGATCAGGAAAGAAGAGAAAGAGGAAAGAAACATCGACAGTAAGAGTAACGAGAAGGTCAGGCTTTACTTGTGTAGAGATGTCTCCTACCACTCTGGATGCATTAGCAGATTTGACAGAGGGCACAGGAGGGAGCCATACCTTCTGACAGGGCAGCTAGGTGCCAGACATCACTCCAGCATATTTAAAGCAATACTGCTTTCCTAAGCAAAGACAAGCAAGTTCCACCCACAACGTGGCAAAGGGAAAAGAAATGCAGCAGGGCGGGAGGGGGATAAATAGCAATGGGACCTCAGGGTATCTCACAGTAAACCAGTCATCAACCTATGTCAGAGGTGAAAGGATTCTGTCACCAAAAGAGAGTCACAAATTCTAAATTGTTGTTCTAATTGTAATCAGTGTTTTAACTGCTTATGCCAGAAGGCCCAGAATATTCTACGGCAAGTGACAGACTAATTGAGACTTCAAGCTTGATTTCACACTGTGTTATAAGTTTATGTGCAGGGTTGCCCCAGAAATGCTGCAATTTTAAGCTTGAAGAGCTCCACACAAGGAAGGCAGTGATTTCCCATTACACCCTGCACTAACAGTGTTATCTAACCATGAAAACATCACAAATACTTAAACCAAGGCAAACCACCAACGAGACTCAAAGAGCATTATTCACAGTCCAACTTTGAGAAACAAATGCAGAAGGAGATGCAGCTTTTTCCAAAAGATTTGTTTCTCCTGTTTAGTGAGGCTGCCTTTTTCCTTCCTCCTAACAGACTGCAGAGGAAATAAAGCTCTGGAAAAGCTTTTTCATTAAAGGAAATATTTTGCAGCTATGTCCTACCTAAAAGCAAAAGCAAAAAAGCATATCCTGGCACAAGAAAATAGCACAGTGACTTAGTCACATCTTTGGTACATTGTAAAGCATTTGCTGACTTGTTAAGTTTAGGAGAGTAACACAGGACTAGTTTTAACTATCTTGTCATCGCCTTCCATCACAAATGTCTTCCTTATAACTGCTAATATAACCCAAAGTTTGAAAAGCCCTCAGATTCCCACAGAGAAAAAGAAATAAAATTGTAGTGGATCAAAAGCTTTATGAGACCAAGGTGGGTGGGTTCTCTTAGCTCACTATACCCAGAAGGAATGAAATAGACAAGACTCAGCTCAAGGTTTCTGTCCTGATACACAAAACCACTGGAAGGCTCGCTTTACTTGAAGCTTCTGTGAGAGAGTGACTGACCAAGTCAGTCATGTAAGAGTATCACAGTATCACAGTATCACCAAGGTTGGAAGAGACCTCAAAGATCATCGAGTCCAACCTCTCACCACAGACCTCATGACTAAACCATGGCACAAAGTGCCACGTCCAATCCCCTCTTGAACATCTCCAGGGATGGTGACTCCACCACCTCCCTGGGCAGCACATTCCAATGGTGAATGACTCTCTCTGTGAAGAACTTTCTCCTCACCTCGAGCCTAAACTTCCCCTGGTGCAGCTTGAGACTGTGTCCTCTTGTTCTGGTGCTGGTTGCCTGGGAGAAGAGACCAACCCCTTCCTGTCTCCCCAGCCTCGTTTCCCTTCTCTGGACACATTCAAGAGTCTCAGTGTCCTTCTTAAACTGAGGGGCCCAGAACTGGACACAGGACTCAAGGTGTGGCCTAACCAATGCAGCGTACAGGGGCACAATGACTTCCCTGCTCCTGCTGGACGCACTATTCCTAATGCAGGCCAGGATGCCATTGGCCTTCTTGGCTGCCTGGGCACACTGCTGGCTCATGTTTAGGCAGCTGTCAATCAGCACCCCCAGGTCCCTCTCTGTTTGGGAGTTCTCCAGCCACTCCGACCCCAGCCTGTAGCTCTGCATGGGGTTTCCCTAGCCAAAGTGCAGCACTCGGCACTTGGACTTGTCGAATGCCATCCCATTGGACTCCGCCCATCTGTCCAGTAGGTCGAGGTCCCTCTGCAGAGCCCTTCTGCCCTCTAACTGACACTGAGTGTGACAGACAAGGATAAAGCAGAACAGGGAGAAGCAGGAATCACAAGGTATTACCTACTAATACCTTCCATTCAAGACCCAACTTCCAAAAGCACTCCAGTTAACTAGGGACTTCCATCGCTTCCAAAGCAAAACTACGGAACTCAACACACTTCAGTCAATTAAGGCTTTTTGGGTTCAATATCACAACCAAGACACCCACCCCAAAAAAATAAAATAAATGTAGACTAAAAGACACAGAAGAAAATCTATTTCCAGGATTATATGTGTAAATTTTCCTGTAAGAAACAAAGCAAAACAAAAGCAGGCACCTAGACACTGATGACATAGATAACATTCAGCAAACTTTTTGACTCTTTTTTGACACTTGACTTTTTTAACAGTGTCTCTGTGTAAATATTCCTTTTGCATTTCACATTAATGCCCTCAAACATCCCTCTGTGATTTTATTCTAATTTCACCCTGTGTAAAGCAATGTTCTATGGACTTTACAATATTATGACTACCAACTAAAGCAAAGCAAAGAGATGATAGCTTTTAAACTCTTACTGCCACTCTTAGTCTCTGGTCCCTACAGGGAAAAGATTAAATCACTTTTTTTTCCTATTTTTGATGTATTCTGCTCTGTTTCTTAATTGTGAAAAGCACTCCACTGTACTGAAAGAGAAGGGGAAGGAAAGATAGGAAAACACAGCAAGAAACCCACAGAGAAAAAGCCATGCAAGTGAAGTTACAGTATAGAAACAGTCAGAAAAATCAGAATTAATGGCAGTTCTTTAGTTTTGCTTCTAGCAGAGAAGAGGAATAGAAACATTTATTCTTCTGAAATAAACAAAAAGGTAAACATGCTCAGAGTACAAACCAAATAAATGCATCATTTCTCTTCTGTTTAGGTATGTACAACGAAATGTGTATCTCTCAGGTCACTAGAACAAAACCGTTCTGCAGTTTGAAAGCTGAAGCAGAGAAGCCATTTGTATCTCTAAGAGTAAACTTTATAATATAATGAATATTTGCTAACTATAATCCATATCAAAGCATTTGGAATTACCACACTGCAAGATCAACAACATGAAGAGCAACACGCTTCCCTTCTCAAGTACTTGAAATGTACTTTTTTCAGGTTACCGGTTTCAGTAATTTGTATTGCAATAGCCTCTAGAAAAAAATTGATTTGCCATTTATCCAAAGAGGACTGCTCTCAGCAAGAGGCTTTAATTACTACACTACATTTCTCATCTTATGCTTCTCTCCTTTACTGCCAAACAGAAAGGGACCTGGGGGTGGTCATTCTCAGCCACCTAAACATGAGCCAGCAGTGTGCCCACGTGGCCAAGAGGGCCAGTGGCATCCTGGCCTGCATTAAGAATAGTGTGGCCAGCAGGAGCAAGGAAGTCATTGTGCCCCTGTACTCTGCATTGGTTAGGCCACACCTTGAGTCCTGTGTCCAGTTCTGGGCCCCTCAGTTTAGGAAGGATGTTGACATGCTGGAGCATGTCCAGAGAAGGGCAACAAAGTTGGTGAGGGGTTTGGAACACAAGCCCTCAGAGGAGAGGCTGAGGGAGCTGGGGCTGCTTAGCCTGGAGAAGAGGAGGCTCAGGGGAGACCTTATTGCTCTCCACAACTACCTGAAGGGTGGCTGTAGCCAGGAAGGGGTTGGTCTCTTCTCCCAGGCAACCAGCACCAGAACAGGGGGACACAGTCTCAAGCTGCGCCAGGGGAGGTTTAGGCTCGAGGTGAGGAGAAAGTTGTTCACCATTGGAATGTGCTGCCCAGGGAGGTGGTGGAGTCACCGTCCCTGGAGGTGTTCAAGAGGGGATTGGATGTGGTACTTGGTGCCATGGTCTAGTCATGAGGTCTGTGGTGACAGGTTGGACTTGATGATCTTTGAGGTCTCTTCCAACCTTGGTGATACTGTGATACTCTTTTTGTAATGCTAAGTATGAATTTCTGTATAATGAAGAGTAAAATTTTAATAAATTAACTCTCTAGAGGATTTTTTTTTCATTTTTTTTTTAACAGCAGCTAACAAGTGCACACCTATAAATAGTTCCTTCAGGAGCTGGGTATGTCATGGTTTTAACCCAGCCAGAAACTATGCACCACACAGCCACTCACTGACCCTCAGTGGGATGGGGAGGAGAATCAGAAAGGAGTAAAACTTGCAAGTTAAGAACAATTTAATAACTAAAATGTAGAAGTAGCAATAACAATAATAATAAATATAGCCCAAAAAACCAAAGAAAACAAAAACCAAGAAAAAACAAGTGACACACAGTCCAGTTTCTCACCACTGACTGATCAAGGCTCAGCCAGTCCTCAGTGATTCATCACCCACAGCCAGCTCTCTCAGTTTCTACACTGGTCACAACATCCTATTGTATGGAATAGCCCTATGGCTAGTTTGGGTCAGCTGTCCTAGCTGTGCTTCCTCCCAGCTTCTCCTGCACCTGCTCACTAGCAGAGCATGGGAAACTGAAAATCCCTTGATTAAGGGGAGCCTACAAGAAAGCCAGGAAAGGACTTTTTGCAAGGACTTGTAGTGATAGGACAAGAGGGAATGTACTGCAGCTTGAGGAGGGTAGATTTAGACTGGATATTAGGAAGAAATTAATTACAGTGAGGGTGGTGAGACCCCGGAACAGGTTGCCCAGGGATGTTGTGGATGCTCCCTCCCTGGAGGTGTTCAAGGCCAGGCTGGATGAGGCCTTGAGCAACCTGGGCTAGTGGAAAGTGTCCCTGCCCACAGCATGGGGGTCAGCACCAGATGATCTTTAAGGTCTCTTTCAACCTAAACCATGCTATGAATCTATCAATCATGAAATAAAAGACACCAAGGGCATCATAAAATGGAAACAAAGCTCTGAAATATGAAGAGAGCACTCAACAGTCAAAGGATAAAAGCTGACCAAAACCTTCATAACCATTTAAATTACATGACAAAATGGCTGTATATTTTTGGCAATACAACAGCTTTCACTGCCAACTAGTAAATGATAGATGTTTCTTTTAAAGGGGGGGGGGGGGGGGAAACCACCAAGAAAAATGTATGCAGTCCACTAAGCCATAAAACAGCTTTTAGGTATATTATTTGGAGAAAGAACAGGAGTAATGCTTTTGTAACTTGTGTTTTAAGCACTGCCCTGTGTGTATATGGTAGCTGATGCTAATATTTATTCCACAGCTAGATAACCCTCCATTAGCTAATTAAATTCATTTGTGAACTTACTAACCAATATTTCCCTGCCCATTTAGTTGAACTGTTTTGAATGACACCCTATTAAATGTTAGCAGACTCACCCATGTACTACAGTATGCAAAATTAAATTACTGGGGTATCTTCCATTTATACAGACTCTCTGCTCACTAAAAACTCCTAATTAATTTTGAAAAGTTAAATTACAGCATAACTATAATAATTTCTATTCTGTAATTGCTGCATGGATTTATTCTGTATGGTACCAGGCATCCGTAATCCCTTTTCAACTGCTGCATGTGAGAAAAGCACTAGAAATCAAAGAATGTAAGAGTGCTCAAAATCTCCCAGGATTACTTTACAGATTCATTTTCTATTCAAGGTCTCATACTGAAGACTTGAACAGTAATTTTTTGTTGCTATGCTGTTAAAAATAACGTTTTTGGCTGACCGACTCAGTGCCAGGCACGCACTGTTAATGCACATCTTTAACACATCTGCCTGGTTTTGCACAATTACTGTGCAAGACAGTGCTTGTTCAGGTTTTATGTTATGTTCCTCAAAACGTAGTGAGAAATCAGAAAGTAACACTAAATCTCAAACCACCAGAGTCCCTGTTTTATATCTCTACATGTATATATGCACATCATATATGTACATCTAGGATGGGTCAGCTCCTCTCATGCTTATCGTATCTGTCACTTGTTAAAGGAATCCCTTAAGTTGAGCTTCTGGTGGACAAAAAGCTCAACATGAGCTCTCAGTGTGCACTTGCAGCCCAGAAAGCCAATCAGATCCTGGGCTGCATCAAGAGAAGTGTAGCCAGCAGGTCAAGGGAGGTGATTCTCCCCCTCTGCTCAGCTCTGGCGAGACCCCACCTGAAGTACTGCATTCAGTTCTGGAGCCCCTATTACAAGAGGGATGTGGAGGTGCTGGAAGGTGTCCAGAGAAGGGCCACAAGGATGATCAGAGGGCTGGAGCACCTTTCCTGTGAGGACAGACTGAAGGAGTTGGGGCTGTTCAGTCTGCAGAAGAGAAGGCTCCGAGGTGACCTAATTGTGGCCTTCCAGTATCTGAAGGGGGCCTACAGAAAGGCTGGGGAAGGACTTCTCAGGATCTCAGGTAGTGATAGGACTAGGGGGAATGGAATGAAGCTGGAGGTGGGGAGATTCAGGCTGGAGGTGAGGAGGAAGTTCTTCACCATGAGAGTGGTGAAGCCCTGGAATGGGTTGTCCAGGGAGGTGGTTGGGGCCCCGTCCCTGGAGGTGTTTAAGCCCAGGCTGGATGAGGCTCTGGCCAGCCTGATCTAGTGTGGGGTGTCCCTGCCCATGGCAGGGGGGTTGGAACTAGATGATCCTTGTGGTCCCTTCCAACCCTGACTGGTACTATGATACTAAGTTCACAACTACAACATCCCACACCCTCCAAACTTCTGCTTTCACAATTAAATCATCTCCATGTCAGCTACTCTGTCAGAACTTTCATTGTTGCTGCTCCACAGCTTCATCTACTCACAAGAGTTAGAAATGCACAGAAGTGAACAGAATTCCTGAACTGAAATGAAAAACAAACAAATAAACAAACACTACTTCCACTTACTTGGTGTTAATTCTGGGTTTCCTTTCAAGTTCATCATCTTTGGAATTGAAGGTCCATATATGTCTGCATCAAGCAAACCAACTTCTTTTGTCTGTGTAAAGACACACACACACACACACACACAAAAAAAAGACCAAAAAAACCACATCTGTCAAAATGTCTTTCTTAATATATTTAGCTCAGCAAAATATCAAAATTGCCCAGAGAAATAAAAATATTATCTTGATTTGAGACATAAGTTACCACTGCTTCCTTTCTTCCTAAATTGTAATTGAAGTACAAAATATATCAGTATCTCCTCAAGTGAAGCCAGGCAGCTTCACAGCATCTACATTGCCAATATGTAAATGCTTTCACATTTTCTTACTTGCAATGTTTCATAGTGTAGTATAGTATCAGTCAGGGTTGGAAGGGACCACAAGGATCATGTAGTTCCAAACCCCCTGCCATGGGCAGGGACACCCCACACTAGAATAGAATAGAATAGAATAGAATAGAATAGAATAGAATAGAATAGAATAGAATAGAATAGAATAGAATAGAATAGAATAGAATAGAATAGGCCAGGCCAGGCCAGGCCAGGCCAGGCCAGGCCAGGTTGGAAGAGACCTTCAAGATCATCACGTCCAACCTATAATCCAACATCACCTAATCAACTAACCCATGCAACCAAGCACCCTGTCACGTCTCCTCCTAAACACCTCCAGCGATGGTGACTCCACCACCTCCCCGGGCAGCCCATTCCAATGGGCAATCACTCTCTCTGTGTAAAACTTCCTCCTGACCTCCAGCCTGAACCTCCCCTGGTGCAGCCTGAGACTGTGTCCTCTTGTTCTGGTGCTGGCTGCCTGGGAGAAGAGACCAACCTCTGCCTGTCTACAACCTCCCTTCAGGTAGTTGTAGAGAGCAATAAGGTCACCCGAGCTTCCTCTTCTCCAGGCTAAGCATCCCCAGCTCCTTCAGCCTCTCCTCATAGGGCTTGTGTTCCAAGCCCCTCACCAACTTCGTTGCCCTTCTCTGGACTTGTTCCAGCAAGTCAACCTCCTTCCTAAACTGAGGGGCCCAGAACTGGACACAGTACTCGAGGTGTGGCCTAATCAGTGCAGTGTACAGGGGCAGAATGACCTCCCTGCTCCTGCTGGCCACACTGTTCCTGATGCAGGCCAGGATGCCATTGGCCCTCCTGGCTGCCTGGGCACACTGCAGGCTCATGTTCAGCCAACCATCAACCAGTACCCCCAGGTCCCTCTGTGCCTGGCTGCTCTCCAGCCACTCTGACCCCAGCCTGTAGCTCTGCATGGGGTTGTTGTGGCCAATGTGCAGAACCCAGCACTTGGATGTGTTAAATCTCATGCCGTTGGATTCTGCCCATCTGTCCAGCCTGTCGAGGTCTGTGTATGCCACAGACTTTATATTAAGAGAAAGTATAAGGAATCTACTCTCTATGTAAATTCATGCAGAAATTACATTTTTCCTTTTTCTTAAGGTATCAAATTTTACTATTAAAAAAACAATAAATGTTTGTAAATATATTTGAGGGCCATTAGGATTAGACTAGTGACAGAACAAGGGGACAGAGTCTCAAGCTGTGCCAAGGGAAGTTTAGGCTCAAGGTGAGGAAAAAGTTCTTCACCGAGAGAGTCATTCATCATTGGAATGTGCTGCCCAGGGAGGTGGTAGAGTCGCCATCCCTGGAGGTGTTCAAGAGGAGACTGGACGTGGCACTTGGTGCCATGGTCTACTCATGGATCTGTGGTGACAGGTTGGACTTGATGATCTTTGAGGTCTCTTCCAACCTTGGCTATATTGTGATACTGTGATACTGTGAATATGAGGAGCATGAAAAACATAAACATATCTTTATCCTCCATTTAAGCAGTCCCAGCAAACTTTTGCAGACACCTTGAAAACACTGCAAGGCAAGTCTCAGAAGCCAGCAAAGCAAGTATAACATTTTAATCAAAGGCACTTAACACAAAACAATGGTAAAAAAAAAGGGTTTATTCAACTCCATATGGTACACCAGGCAATAAACTTCAAATAAAGATGATTTCAACTATGTAGTCTAGACTTACAACCTTCTATATGCTTTTTTATAGATATACAAACATATTTGGTGGAAATTAAACTATTTTTCCTACAGATGGCAAGACACACTACCAATTACCAAGTACTGCAAATTAAGAAGAGCAAGCCCTTTAAAGTGCTGAACACCAAGTTTCTCTAACATAAAAACCTAACTGTTCAACATTTTGCAAAACTGCAAGCAAGTATGTTTAAGGCCTTGTCTGAAAAATCTAATCATGGAACAGATAGAATAGAATAGAATAGAATAGAATAGAATAGAATAGAATAGAATAGAATAGAATAGAATAGAATAGAATAGAATAGACCAGACCAGACCGGAAGAGACCTTCAAGATCATCGCGTCCAACCCATCAACCAATCCAACCCACCTAAACAACTAACCCACAGCACCAAGCACCCCATCAAGTCTCCTCCTGAAAACCTCCAATGACGGCGACTCCACCACTTCCCCAGGCAGCCCATTCCAATGGGCAGTCACTCTCTCTGTACAGAACTTCTTTCTAACATCCAACCTAAACCTCCCCTGGTGCAGCCTGAGACTGTGTCCTCTTGTTCTGGTGCTGGCTGCCTGGGAGAAGAGACCATCATCCTCCTGTCTACAACCTCCCCTCAGGTAGTTGTAGACAGCAATAAGGTCACCCCTGAGTCTCCTCTTCTCCAGGCTAAGCAACCCAATCCCTCAGCCTCTCCTCAGAGGGCTTGTGTTCCAAGCCCCTCACCAACTTCATTGCCCTTCTCTGGACTCATTCCAGCAAGTCAACCTCCTTCCTAAACTGAGGGGCCCAGAACTGGACACAGTACTCGAGGTGTGGCCTAACCAGTGCAGTGTACAGGGGCAGAATGACCTCCCTGCTCCTGTTGGCCACACTGTTCCTGACATGGAAGACAGGAAGGTGATTCAAGACAGCCAGCATGGCTTTTCTAAGGGATAATCCTGCCTGACCATCCTAACGGCTTTCTAGGACAAAGTGACTATGTCAGGGGATAAGGGACGACCTATGGATGTGATCTCTCTGGACTTCTGCAAGGCCTTTGACACAGTCCCCCACAACATCCTGCTTGCCAAGTTGGAGAGATATGGATTTGATGAGAGGACTGCCCAGTGGATAAGGAATTGGCTGGAACAGGTTCTTTACTATGAGGATGGTGGAACACTGGAACAGGTTGCCCAGGGAGGTGGTTGTGGCCCCAACCCTGGAGATATTCAAAGTGAGGCTCAACAGAGCTCTCCCTGGTCTTGTTGAGAATGCCCCTGCTATGTGCAGAAGTGGTTGGACTAGATGACCTTCAGAGGTCCCTTCCAACCCAGACCACTCTATGATTCTAAGGTGTTTTTTTATTTCTGTGGGGGCTGCTGATATGGAACCCTGCAGACATCCTAAACAGCTGAACAACTTCAAGTGTTAAATTTACCTAATATAAGGCAAATCCATTCTAAATTTTATAACTGAGAAATAAAAAATGCATTATCATAGAATCAAAGAATAGTTTAGGTTGGAAGGGACCTTAAAGATCATCTACTCCAACCACCCCTGCCATGGGCAGGGATGCCTCCCAACTAGACTCAGATGCTCAAAGCCTAAGTCTAGTTACAATACATGATTAGAATAGAATTAACCATGTTGGAAAAGACCTTTCAGATCATCGAGTCCAACCTATCATCCAACACTGTCTAGTCAACTAAACCATCGCACCAAGTGCCCCCTCCAGTCTCTTCTGAAACACCTCCAGTGATGGTGATTCCACCACCTCCCCAGGCAGCCCATTCCAATGGCAAATCACTCTTTCTATGAGGAATTTCTTCCTAACATCCAGCCTAAACCTCCCCTGGTGCAGCTTGAGACTGTGTCCTCTTGTTCTGGTGCTGGCTGCCTGGGAGAAGAGACCAACCCCCAGCTGGCTACAACCTCCCTTCAGGCAGTTGTAGACAGCAATAAGGTCTCCCCTGAGCCTCCTCTTCTCCAGGCTAAGCAACCCCAGCTCCCTCAGCCTCTCCTCATAGGGCTTGTGCTCCAAACCTACTGTTTACTTTGAAGAATAAGTTTTTCCTACAAAAATCAACCAGACTTGGTTTGAATTATCCAGTATACTCTTTTATTTAACAGAGCAAAGCATATATAATTACATGGATTATTTTAGATATTTTATTAATGTTTCTTTCTTTGTAACATCTTGCAAAAGCCATTACAAAAAAAGTTCAAGGAGTTACTCTGACACATTATTCTACTTCTTGCCTACTGTATGAAAGCTGCAATTTCAAAAAGATTGAAAAGACCTATTTTTATGTTAGATTTCCAAGACATCAACAACAGCAGTATTTTTGTTATTGTACAAAACACTTATTTTAACAGATTAGAAAGATTCGTGACTCAGTCCCGTCATCTATCAGAAGCTAATCAAACCCATCAAAACATCATCTAAAGGCTGTGCCATCGAATTCCTTCTCAAATGAAAGCAAGTTTTAAATCAGACTGACATCCTTTCCCTCAACATTTTGAGGGGTTTTCCCCAAATAGCATCACGACTATCCACTGACTGAGTAACTACATGGGTTTGATGGGTGGATCACTAGATGGATAAGGAACTGGCTGGATGGCCGCACCCAAAGAGTGGCTGTCAATGGCTCCATGTCCCAGTGGAGGCCAGTGACAAGTGGAGTCCCTCAGGGAGCAGTCCTGGGACCTGTCTTGTTCAACATCTTTGTGGGTGACATGGACAGTGGCATTGAGGGCACCCTCAGCAAGTTTGCTGATGACACCAAGCTGTGTGGTGCAGCAGACACGCTGGAGGGAAGGGAGGCCATCCAGAGGGACCTTGACAGGCTGGAGAGGTGGGCACAAGCCAAACTCATGAGGTTCAATAAGAGCAAGTGCAGGGTCCTGCATCTGGGTCGAGGCAATCCCAGGCACAAATACAGGCTGGGCAGTGACTGGCTGGAAAGCAGCCCTGAGGAGAGAGACTTGGGGGTGCTGGTGGATAAGAAGCTCAACATGAGCTCTCAATGTGCACTTGCAGCCCAGAAAGCCAATCAGATCCCGGGCTGCATCAGGAGAAGTGTGGCCAGCAGGTCAAGGGAGGTGATTCTCCCCCTCTACTCAGCTCTGGTGAGACCCCACCTGCAGTACTGCATTCAGTTCTGGAGCCCCTATTACAAGAGGGATGTGGACGTGCTGGAACGTGTCCAGAGAAGGGCCACAAGGATGATCAGAGGGCTGGAGCACCTCTCCTGTGAGGACAGACTGAAGGAGTTGGGGCTGTTCAGTCTGCAGAAGAGAAGGCTCCCAGGTGACCTAATTGTGGCCTTCCAGGATCTGAAGGGGGCCTACAGGAAGGCTGGGGAAGGACTTCTCAGGATCTCAGGTAGTGATAGGACTAGGGGGAATGGAATGGAGCTGGAGGTGGGGAGATTCAGGCTGGAGGTGAGGAGGAGCTTCTTCACCATGAGAATGGTGAAACCCTGGAGTGGGTTGTCCAGGGAGGTGGTCGAGGCCCCGTCCCTGGAGGTGTTTAAGACCAGGCTGGACAAGGCTCTGGCCAGGCTGATCTAGTGTGGGGTGTCCCTGCCCATGGCAGGGGGTTTGGAACTAGATGATCCTTGTGGTCCCTTCCAACCCTGACTGTTACTATGATACTATGATACAATGATCTTACAGCTTGCTCCAGTTTAGTTTTCAGCCTAAAGAGACTTAAGGGTGGTCTCAAATATTTAAATTGGCTTAATGACCTCCTGGGTATAGTTAGATCTCCACCACCATAGGCCACCTATTCCCAGGGATCAGCAGAAATGTATCTACAGATGTACTAACTGTCCTGAAATAAATATATGCACACTGGACAAAAAGATCCCTTAATTACCTAGGATGACTTTGCAAGTTCAACTGCTCCTCCAAATAACAAAGTTAATCTTTGTTTCAAGCTAAAATAATAAACCTGACAGTTACTGCATCTCTTACCCTAATTGTTGATTAGGTGGTGTTGGATGGTAGGTTGGACACGATGATCTTGAGGGTCTCTTCCAACCTGGTCTATTCTATTCTATTCTATTCTATTCTATTCTATTCTATTCTATTCTATTCCATTCCATTCCTTCCATTCCATTCCATTCCATACCAAATGCAGTAGAGTTTTCATGCCAGTTTAGAAACCTCTCTCACCTATACCAAGAAATGAAAACAAGCATTCAAAATCACCAGGTATAGGTTCTGTCTGTACAAGAAACCAAAACACTGACAGGAAGATGTTCTTGCATATAACCTTGAAAGATGAGAATCCTACAGCTCCATCTTTTTTCTGTAGTGTACAAATCACAGGCAAAGATAACCTCACTAAAAAGATCCTTTCCTTTAATTTCTGTGACAAAATTCTCAATGTAATTAAAGTTCAGCTTAGCCTTTGAAATTGGCCACTGCCTTAGGAGTGAGAGAGATTTGCAAGATAGCTGCATTCTGAATGATTTGCAAGCTCTGACCGTAGCTGCAATACATCGTTTTTAAGGGAAAATTAAAATAAGTTTTTGAAGGCTATCTTAGACCCAGTTCCTCTATATAATGTCAGAAAGATGTCTTTCTGCAGAAAAAAAGAGGAGTAAATTCTGCCTCCTTTGCTCTTCCTTATACAGATTCAAAACCACTCAACTGCTATTCTGCCCCTGTACACTGCACTGGTTAGGCCACACCTCAAGTACTGTGTCCAGTTCTGGGCCCCTCAGTTTAGGAAGGAGGTTGACTTGCTGGAGCATGTCCAGAGAAGGGCAACAAAGTTGGTGAGGGGCTTGGAACACAAGCCATATGAGGAGAGGCTGAAGGAGCTGGGGCTGCTTATCCTGGAGAAGAGGAGACTCAGGGGTGACCTTATTGCTCTCTACAACTACCTGAAGGGAGGTTGTAGACAGGCAGAGGTTGGTGTCTTCTCCCAGGCAGCCAGCACCAGAACAAGAGGACACAGTCTCAGGCTGCACCAGGGGAGGTTCAAGCTGGAGGTCAGGAGGAAGTTTTACACAGAGAGAGTGATTGCCCACTGGAATGGGGCAGAAGGTGTTCAGGCTGGAGGTGTTCAGGAGGAGACTTGACAGGGTGCTTGGTTGGGTGGTGTTGGATGATAGGTTGGACACAATGATCTTGAAGGTCTCTTCCAACCCATTCCACTCCATTCCATTCTACTCTATTCTGTTCTACTTTTTGTTCTCTTAAGCAGTTGAGTTTGACTACACAGGGTCCTTGTACAGATGATACAAGCCCATGCCAATGACAAAATGATCCACAGCCTTACTCTTGGTAACTATTTTAGCAAACCCTCAAGATTTGTTTAGATTCCCCAATGCACTTTCTGTATGTAGGTTTTATTTTGAGTCTTTCAGGTAATATTAACTCTGACATCAATTACATTTTCCAGTAAGATTTTTCCACCAAAAGCAACCAGTTCTATTCATCTATCACAGATGGCCTGTTCACATAATTCTGTGCTCAGTGGAGAATTTGGTGATATTCTTTGATTTTCTCCAAGCTGACAAATGTTTTATTGAGGAACAAGCCTGATAAAAGACTTCATACCAGCAGAGGGGGGAAAAAATAGTAATAATCTCACAAAAAGCTGCTATAAATAGCTGTTAATCAACACAGCCTATGTTAGTGCTAAACATCCAGAGACTCTTTGAAAAGACTCATTTTATTTTTGCTCATCTTTTTCTGAAACTTCTTTCCATACTTGATAGGGCACATGTATCCCCACTAGACATTAGTGGATGGTACTGTACTTTGAAGTAAATTCTGCAGACCACCAGAATTCCCTGGTGTTCAGCCTGGGAGGGATGGAGGCCCAGGTTAATGAGCTGTCATTCTACATGGTGAAGAATTCCCTACATTAGAAGTGCTCCCAATATTCAGCAGTTGCAGCCCACTCCAGAGACAGAGATTTCAGCTTTGCTAAGTGAAGGTGCTGGTTGTTTTTATAGAGCATGCTCTTAATCCACCACCAGGACTCTCAATTTACCCTTTTAATAACATTACAGACTTAAAGCTAATCCCAAACTACAAGCAGCAACACATGGAACAAAAGGAAACTTAAAATCAGGAGAGGCTCTGGATTCCACATTTGACATACTGACACACTGAATAGCCATCTTTTAATCCATAATTCCCTAACCCTTTGAGCTGCACACTATTTAAGTGTCTAGCTGTAAATTGGATTAAAGTAAAATAAGTACCCCTGGGGTTTTCTGGCTCTCTACCCTAGAAATGGAGACTTGTTTTAAACACTCACTCTTCCACTGATTTAAAAGCCCTTCTCCTTTATATAAAGAACTAATTTTTCATCAGCTACAGAACTTCTCTGGCACCTTTTTCCAGAACAGTCTGCAGCAACTCCTAGTCAGATTTCTAAATATTCAGCTACCAGTAATTCAGCCTTGTTTAGCCTTTTTGCACATTAGGTATCCTATGGAGGAAAAAAACCCATTTCAATACAACACCAACCCCAAAACATAATGCAGGTAATTAACTCTATATGTGCTCTCTTTTTTAATTACCTCCATATGCAATACATTTTTTTTTAAGTAAACATTTTTTGTTTTCTCAAATTAAGTATATAATAATTAAGTATACAATAATTTGATTAAGAGAAAACATTCTAATTGGCCCTTGCTTAAAAATACTATTAACTTCACTCCTTTATTCACTTGAAAAACAGTTAAGATTTTTAAAGCTTTGTTTTCCCAGCTGATCTAGAAGCTGAGCTGCCATTGCAAGATAACCCAAATCAATTCTGACTGGCATCCTCAGCCTTATTGACACTTTTCAGCATTAAGAGACAAGCATGAACACCTTATCTACAGCAATTAAAGTTTCTGATTCTCTAAGCCACAAAGGTAAAGATGCCTAGAAATCAAACACTAATAATTTGGAAAGCTGCACAGAAGGAGGACGAAACAAGTCAAAACTTGCCTTTGTGTCATAATTATTCAGTGAAGAGCCCAATATTGTCTAAATTCTGCTAGATATACTTGTTCTCCCATCAAGGATTTTTTTTTTCCTTACCAGAAAGAAATGTATATACACTGTGATGTCATCTATTAACACAGCAGACAAGTATTATACTGCAGAGAAATAGTTTAATTACAGGAGCCAAATATGTGACAAAAAGCTGGAAGGTGAAGAAAATAGACTTGAGTAGTTTTGAAATTGAAGTGTGCTGCTTGATTTAATACACATTTTGAAATAATTCACTCTGATTTTATATTCAGGGAATTCACATGAAGATTCTGCTAGCTACACGATTTCTATGCTAGAACTTACCACTCATTTGGGAGAAACCTCTTAGCCGTGTAAGCAACAGGCAGATATCAACAGAGATTTTCTGCTTGCCTTTTGGGGTTTTTTAATTAAAAAAAATATATATATATTTGAGTGATATTGTCTGAATCGATGTTTTTCATTTAGCTAATCATCACCTTTCCCCAGCTTTAGACAAAGTGCTTGGCCTTTTACTGCCTTAGGTTAAGCGCGACGCAAGGGAGTCCTGCGTTGTCCTGCGGTGTCCTGCCCTGCCCTGCCCGGCTCCGCTCGCCCCCCGGCGCTCCCCCTGCCGGCCGCCTCCCTCCCTACAGAGACGTGGAAGGGCTTTGACGGGATTATATTTAAAACACTACGTTGCTCAGCAACCGGGGGGTTTGCTTGGGAAAACAAAGGCCGCTCCCTAAGATAAAAATCACCCTTGATGTACTTCAATATCTGGCCTTGGTCTGCTTGACCCAAATCCCCTGACACAGAGCTAGACTAGAAGAGTTTAAACTGATGCCTTCAATCATGCGCCCCCACGACTGCAGGCAGGAGCCATTTGCTTATGCTTACATGCTAATTTGTTCCATATGGTTTTACTTCTTGCTCCTCCGTCCTTCACAACACAAAAACCATTTCATCCTATAGTGAAAAAATGTAAATCTTCCTGGAAAGAAAAGGAGAGCCAAAGGAAATCTGACTGGGGAGCTTGCCTCATGGAGACAGCACAAGCATGCAGTGCAGTCTCCCAACTGGATCTCTGCCATCCTTAGTCATGCACAGCTGGTGTTTGCTCACTAAAATACTCTGTTCATAAACAAGCAATCTCTATCCTATTATTGCTGCCATCTATTAATTCAACTTTTTTCTACTATAATAAATCGTCTCTGGCCAGGCAGCTTTCATAAATAGTCATTCTAGTCTGAATATGAATCGTCCTGGCACAACACCCAAAAATTCCTCCCCAGTGCTCCTAGGGGAGGCACAACTGACTGATGGTACATCAAAAGAATGAAAAGAATCAGCTGTCAAACTAAGCAAGCAATTAAAAATAGGACGCAGGGGTAAAACTTTAGGTTATTTCTTAACACAAAAAGAACACTGTATAGATTTATAGGTCTTGGTACAGGCACAAGAGCTTATACAATTCTTAACTAATCCATCTACAACAGGTAACCCAGGGTAACAGAAGCCTAGTATTCCAGAAAGGGATTAAGAGTTTGCCCTGCTTGTTTCCCTGGCTTTGTGTCAGAAAAACCCAAACCAAATCTCCCAAAGAACCTACTGTGTCTTGGACGTGGTATCTAAGCATCCAAATGAAATTCTCTCTTGAATTATTTACTCTGTAGCCATGAAATAAAAATATGCCACACAGACTGAGCAGCAGCATGCAAGACTTCAACTCCTGAATTCTCAGCCCAGCTCTGCCAACAACGCTGTGAGCCAATGACAATGTCCAAGTCTCTGTCGATGCCTTAATATTTCAGACCATCAGTGTAACTGAAAAAGCTTCTGTGTTTAAAAAAACAAGGTAATTATGTGTCTATAGAAACAGGGGGGGTTGATCTTGGTTTGAAACCATAGGCAGTAAACTTTTCAGAGAGGATGGGAGGAAGCTTTCTTTTACCAAGAGGACAAAAAAATCCTTTATACAGCAATTGTTAATCTTCTTCCAGCTCACGAGGCTATCAAACAACAAGAAGATGTCATAGCTGTTACTGAAAGCAGCAAGAATCTACCCTAATCCAATCTCCTCTGAAAGCATCTTCCACAGATCTCATTCACCAGAAAACAGTCATTCTCAATAGTCTGTGACCTGGATAATTTAGAAAGAGAACACTTGAAAGATCAGAAGATAACATTATTTTTAAAGTCATTTAGCTCCAGTACACCAGTTGCTTTGAAAATCTAGTTACAAACATGGAACTTGTAATAGAAATAGACTGTATCTAATGAAGCAAGCACAGATCTTTATTGTCAGGATGACCTATCTTTTTTGACAAGTCCTTTCTTTCCTCCTTTGAACAGTACACCAAGTTCAAGCATCACTTTCTATAAATCTATACTTTGCTTATAAGATATGTAAGGGCTGTAATGAAACTGCAGATCTACTAACAGAATCATTATTGCTTCCTCAGAAAGATGAACTTACAATAGCAATGAAGGAAGGGAAGCCACGGGAAGGTGATGCACACTCAGTATTTCTCAAAAGTAAAATGCAGAGGTCTACTGCTACACATCTGAAGTCAAAGAAATTCCCTATAAACTTCAGCAGGAGACACCAATGTACTCCAGAAAACAAGCTCCTCCTTTATGCCATAGAATCACATAATGTATCAGGTAGGACAGGACCCTCAAAGGTCATCTTGTTCAATCCCCATGCAGTGAGCAGGGACATCTTTAACTAGATTTAGGCGCTTAGGGCCCCATCAAGTCTGACCCTGGATGTCTCCAGGGATGGGGCCTCCACCACATCTCTGGGCAACCTGTTCCAGTAGTTCACTACCCTCACTGTGAAGAACTTCCTCCTGATGTCTAACCTAAATCTACCCTGCTCCAGTTTAAAACCATTGCCCCTTGCCCTATTGCTACAGTCCCTTCTGAACAGTCCCTCTTCAGCCTTCTTGTAGGCCCACTTCAGGTACTGGAAGGCAGCTATTAGGTCTTCCCACAGCCTTCTCTTCTCCATACTGAAAAACTATCTGTCTTTGTAGGAGAGGTGCTCCAACCCCCTGATCACCTTTGTGGCCCTCCTCTGGATCTACTCCAGCAGATCCATGTCCTTCCTGTGTTCAGGACTCCAGAGCTGAACACAGTATTGAAGGTGAGGCCTCACCAAAGCAGAGTGGCAGAATCACCTCTCTCAATCTGCTGGCCATGCTTCTTCTGATGCAGCCCAGAATATGATTTGCCCTCTGGGCTGAAAGTGCACACTGTTGGCTCATGTCTAGCTTCTCATCCACCAGCATCCCCAGGTCCTCTTCTACAGGCCTGCTCTCAATTTCATCATCCTCCAGCCTGTATAGATAACAAGGACCACCAAATCAGGTGCACGTCCTGCTGCTTTGCCTTACTGAACCTCATGAGTTTCTAAGCCCATTTCTCTAGCCTGCCTAGATCCCTCTGGATGGCATCCTATCCCTCAGTCTTGTCAATCACCAGCAGACATGCTAAGGGTGCACTCAATCTTACTGTCTGTATCATTGATGATGATACTGAACAGCACTGGTCCCAGTACAAACCCCTAAGGGACACCACTAGATGCCCACTTCCATCTGGACATTGAGCCATTGACCACTACACTCATCCAATCAATTCCTTACCACTGAGCAGTCCACCCATCAAATCCATTATCCCCCCAGTTTAAAGAGAAGGATGCTGTGTGGGCCTGTGTCAAAGGCCTTGCAGAAGTCCCAAGAAATTACACCCACCAGTCTTCCCTTGTCCACTGGTACAGTCACCCCATTGCAGAAAGCCCCTAGGTTGATGAAGCAGGACTTGCCTTTGGTGAAGCTGTGCTGGCTGTCTCAAATGACCTCCCTGTTCTCCATATGCTCTGGCATAGCTAGGAGGATCTGTTCTACAATCTTCCCAACCACAGAGGTGAGGTGACAGCTCAGTAATCTCCAGGGTCTGCTTTTCTACCATTTAAGTCACATAACAGAGCTGAGCACTACAATGATCCCTACAATTCAGAGCACTGGACAATCCAAGCCTGGATGACAGTCCCAGGGATATTCATTTAATAACCTTGACTCATGGAAGCAGTGAACTGAAATCAATGGGAGTACATAAATGCACAGACTAGCAAACTCAGACCCACAGGTTAAAGACATATCCCAGAAGTATCTTATACAAAAAGTTACACAAAACAAACAACACCACCACCACCACCCACCCACACCTCACACATGAGCAAACAACATGGACTTGAGTTTAGTCAACCCACCTGAATTTCCTATTTTCTAAGCAGGCTGCTAATTGTGACCATCAGTTCATGCAAGCCACAGCTCCTCCATCAATTTCAGCTGCTCTTCATCAATGAACACGCTTTCCTCCAACTTTACACCACCACAGAGTAGGAAATGAGTACTGAATTCTATGTTCACTTAACTTTCTTGGCTCAATTTCATCAGAATTATTTCTCAGTCCCTGATTTTCCAGTCACTCTAGACTCTGCTCTCTCTTATTTGTGTGGTTTACAAGCATTTTAATGGGCTACTGAAGCTGAGCATCACATGACGATGTTTAAAGCCCCATGTTCAGCTCCCATCAAAGGGCATAATCCTAAAACTTGTGGATGCCTGAATTACTAAGAGATGCTTTGCCCAAATATAACCTCAAACAATGCAGAAAGCTGCATGTTTAAGAAGTAGCAGGCAGAACCCAAAAAACACTTAAGCTGGTACAGAAAGTAACATGCATTCACTTGCTGTGGTTTCCATGGAGCTACTCAATGACCATGCACAACACAGATCACACTGCAGGATCACATTCATTTTGCAAAAGTATTACAGCTTATGCCATGTTTTAAAGTTAATTAGAAGCAGCCATTCAAGCAGTTTTGCTTTTCAAGATGACAGATTTTTTTTTCCCCTCTGAAATCAAATTAACTCCAGCAGCCTACTTAAAACACAGGATTACAAACTGTGAAATATCAAGATCAGATTTATTACAAACAGTACATATATCATGTAACAGCTTTAAATACTCTCCTCTTATCAAGGATGACTGAGTTCAGGGAATGCTTTTTTAATCATTCACAAAATCCCTACAGCAAGCAGGCAGACTGCATGTAAACTTCACTTTTTCTACCTGTTGTGTTCTCTTACTCATCTGCCACAATAAAAAGATGCTAAATATACCAGATTGTACTACTTGAGGATACTCTATGTTTAAGTTACTTCACCAGTACAAAACCTGTAATACACACCCTTACACAAGAAGTGGAGCTTGCTTCTGAGTTAAGTCCTGTGCCAATAAATGTGCACAGTGGAACTAGTCCCAGCTTACAGCAGCAGGTGGACCTAAGGAAGACCTGTTGTTTTCACACTTGAATGGTTCCCATGCTCTATTTATAGTCCAAGTAACAGTCTGAGCAATGCCAAACTGGGCAATGATATTTTTGCACTTGAAAAACGTATTTCCAGTCTTCAGGGAAGACATGTAGCTCCACATTTACCTCAGCTGCTTATACACATTCTTTACACATTAGTTTCTTGACAAAAAGTCAATCTTTAGAGCTCTAAAAGAAAAAATACATTTTAGACACCACCCAGCACATAGTCTTACTTTCTGCAAATCAGTGCTCTGAAGTGATAGATTATTACATGTCTCCAACCTCAGAATCACAGAATGTTAGGGCTTGGAAGGGACCTGGAAGGATCATCTAGTCTAACCCCCCTGCCAGAGCAGCATCAAAGAGAACCTCCACGTACATCCTTCCAGAACTGCAGCTTAACTCATAGACACACAAAGACACAGCCAAACACAGATGAAGGATGAGAGCTGCTATGTCATTCATGGCACTGATAAAATGCAAACAAATTCATATTAACTCCAAAGACCATGAAAAACAAATAAAGAAATGAACTGTCAGAGCAAATACTTAGATTTAATGTATGTGACTGCCCTTGGCAGTAACCATTTTATTTATGAAACACAGGCTTCTCGTTAAGGCTGATAATTAGATGTTCACCTACCAAATCATTTGCTGCGAGGGCGAGGGCTAGATTTACTGCAAGAAAGAGGAAAGGGAAAGAAAAAAAAACACAAAAAAAAGATTAAGTGCAAGAAAACTTAATTCCTAAATATTGACAAAGCTATCACTGCTAATAAGAGAAAATATAATATAAATACATCACACTTAGTAATTGCATTCACCACTTCGGTTCTCAGTTTCTGTACCTCTACAGTATCACAGTACCACTAAGGTTGGAAGAGACCTCGAGGATCATCGAGTCCAACCTGTCACCACAGACCCCATGACTAGACCATGGCACCAAATGCCATGTCCAATCTCCTCTTGAACACCTCCAGGGATGGTGACTCCACCACCTCCCTGGGCAGCCCGTTCCAATGACGAACGACTCGCTTGGTGAAGAACTTTCTCCTCACCTCCAGCCTAAACTTCCCCTGGCACAGCTTGAGACTGTGTCCCCTTGTTCTGGTGATGGTTGCCTGGGAGAAGAGACCAACCCCTTCCTGGCTACAACCACCTTTCAGGTAGTTGTAGAGGGCAATGAGGTCACCCCTGAGCCTCCTCTTCTCCAGGCTAAACAATCCCAGCTCCCTCAGCCTCTCCTCATAGGGCTTGTGCTCAAGGCCTCTCCCCAGCCTTGTTGCCCTTCTCTGGACACACTCAAGTGTTTCGATGTCCTTCTTAAACTGAGGGGCCCAGAACTGGACACAGTACTCAAGGTGTGGCCTAACCAATGCATAGTACAGGGGCACAATGACTTCCCTGCTCCTGCTGGCCACACTATTCCTAATGCAGGCCAGGATGCTATTGGCCCTCTTGGCCACGTGGGCACACTGCTGGCTCATGTTTAGGCGGCTGTCAATCAGCACCCCCAGGTCCCTCTCTGTTTGGGAGCTCTCCAGCCACTCTGACCCCAGCTAGTATTACTAGCTTGTGTCAGCAGCACTCACATTTCAGTCCATGGTTGCTAAAAGGCTAACAAACTGAAGAAGATGTGCAAAAAATTTGCAGGCACAAAGGAAGCAGCAAGTTATTCTGCACACTGTCTTGTCATGTGCAAAAATTAAAGTATGATCCATGGGGAGGGACTTTGTAGGGTGTCAGGTAATGATAGGACATGGGGGAATGGAAAACAAATAGAAATGGGTAGATTCAGATTGGATGTTAGGAAGAAGTTCCTCACCGTGAGGATGGTGAGACACTGGAACAGGTTGCCCAGGGAGGTGGTAGAAGCCTCATCCCTGCAGGTTTTTAAGGCCAGCACGGATGTGGCTCTGAGCAACCTGATCTAGTGTGAGGGGTCCCTGCCCATGGCAGAGGGGGTGGAACTAGGTGATCCTTGGGGTCCCTTCCAACCCTAACAATTCTATGACGAATAATGTAGTGGGAGAACCTATATTTTGTAGCTGGATACCTAGCTGGACACCTCGTGTTGTTTGTTGAATCCTAGTCAATTTTTGTACTCCATTGTCTTTGTATTGCTGTCAGTTCCAAAACAGTGTAGAGATGCAGCACAGGATCTAACTGAACCCTAATCATGTTGGACCTAACTAGTAAGTTCCCATAACCAGGAGTGCAGTAGAGCAGAGTAGACACATTCCACATTAGTAGACACATTCCACAAGTTTAATACAACTTTTTTGTATACATGTCTTAAAACTTGACAGCAGTGAGAAAAGTCACCCATAAGAAAAGTCACTATGGTATCTCCACCCATGCTAAACAAGCCAACCAGTATCAAGAGTTGTGCACAGGGAGCTCTGAGTTAAGTGTTCCTGCAATCAGTGTAAGTCTGGGAAGGTTTGTTAGTTTTATATTTATAACTTCCACATTCAAACTCACAGATGAATTCTCAGAACACTGAGCTAACAATACAAATAAAACTTCCTGATCTCAAATCAGGTATGTAGAGAGCCAACTTAGTATGTGTGCATCTGTGACATGGTTGATCAGTAAAATACCCTAAAGACTAAGTGAACTCTTTCTGAGAGAGAGCTTCCAATAGTTACATCTCAATGTAAATCACATTAGAAACAGAATAACCAGAACAGTGTGGCCAGCAGGAGCAGAGAGGTCATTGTGCCCCTGTACTCAGCACTGGTCAGGCCACACCTTGAGTAATGTGTCCAGTTCTGGACCCCTCAGTTTAGGAAGGAGGTTGACTTGCTGGAGCGTGTCCAGAGAAGGGCAACAAAGTTGGTGAGGGGTTTGGAACACAAGCCCTATGAGGAGAGACTGAGGGAGCTGGGTTTGCTTAGCCTGGAGAAGAGGAGGCTCAGGGGTGACCTTATTGCTCTCTACAACTACCTGAAGAGAGGTTGTAGCCAGGTGAGGGTTGGTTTCTTCTCCCAGGCAACCAGCACCAGAACAAGAGGACACAGTCTCAAGCTGCACCAGGGGAGGTTTAGGCTGGATGTTAGGAAGAAATTCTTCACAGAAAGAGAGACTGGCCATTGGAATGGGCTGCCCATGGAGGTGGTGGGGTCACCATCACTGGAGGTGTTTAGGAGGAGACTGGATGGGGTGCTTGGTGCCATGGTTTAGTTGATTAGATAGTGTTGGATGACAGGTTGGACTCAATGATCTCAAAGGTCTCTTCCAACCTGGTTGATTCTATTCTATTCTATTTCTCTGGATATTTTAGCATGTAGAGAAGACTGAAAAGTCAAAAACCATTATGTGGATCCTGGAAAAGAACCATGAATAAACACCATTATTGCCTTTACCAAAGCCCAGCCCTATGTCTGGGTTGGTCAGGCAAATAGACAAATTTTGGCCTCTACCTTAAAACTGTTGGTTTCAATGTTAGCACATCCTCCATGCAGAATAAAAAAAAATACAGATAACATGACTGAGATGAAGTCACACCCAAATGTAACTCCTGTCCTGAACTATAATGAAAACTGTCAGCCTGCTACTCCTTGCTAAAAATGTCTGAAGGCCAAGGCAGCTTGCAACATCAGTAATTTCATGTTCCTCAAACTGCAGGATTAACAAAATGAGAGCAAGAACATCAGCCATTCATCTTACTCCACTTCCACAGCTGAAAACAGCAAGAGTTTCAGTAATTGGAACTCCTTTCAAGATGACACTTTGAACTCTTCTCATGCAAAAGAGAGGACAGAAGAGACCAAACAAAAACAAACTTTGGCCAGATGAAACAAATACAGCAGAAGCTGTCAAAAGACAAACATGTGTCAAGAAAGAAGTAAGAAACATATGAAAGAAAGAAACAAATCGACACTTAGACTAGGCAAACAAAAACAATAACAAAATCCATCCAAAGTATTTAAATCTGCATTGAAAAATGTTTTCCTATAACACAATTTCCTCTTTTAACCATTGACTGCACTGGTTTCAGAAGACCAAAAAGTGCTAGAGGCAACAGAGAATACAGTATGTAAGCTATATGCAACAAACAGAAAAAGATGGCCCTGACAAACTAGAATGCGTATTCCTTTCTCCCAAAACAGAGATCAAAACATAAATACACAGCAGGAAAGAACATGAAGAACCTTCACAGTCCTTCAGAGAGATGCAGACAGTAAGACTGATGATATTTTCTGTGGTGCTTTAGACATCAGAGTTGTGTGCTACCCTCCTTCCTTTTCAACTCCTCCTCTCAAGATGAGTACATGAAGTTGTTATCAAATGTGCCCCCCACCAACCTCCCATTATGAAGAACATAATTTTAAACAGATAATTCAGCAAAGCTGCCATGCAAAGCTTTTGCTCATACAAATCATCTCTAGTTTTCATCTCAACAATGAAATTCATTCTCATTCTAATAAACAAGAATCTAGACTCCTTGTTCTTCTCAATATTATGAGCTAATACATTCATTACCAAAAAGCTGTCCAGTACAGCAGTATTTGAATGGTTCATTTACATTTCATCTCTCTTATTTAATGCCTGTTGAACCCCAATTTACTTTTTTTTAAATGCATGGGTATGAACTCCCAGCTGCAAGTATTATTCATACAGGTGTCACACTTTATGTACAAATTACAAGCAGATGCCAGTCAGCAGAACTTAAATTAGCACATTTATTTGCAGGTATGAAGAGGATAATCTTCACTTACTGTTCAAATTAAGTTCCTTTTGTAATTTTTTGTTTTACTTCATAAACTGGTATTTGCTAATTTCAATAACCTGAAACAACCAGCCCATGAATTATAACCACCAAGCAAAAGGTACATCATTGAGAAATGCCTGTGAGGACAGACTGAAGGACTTGGGGCTGTTCAGTCTGCAGAAGAGAAGGCTCCGAGGTGACCTAATTGTGGCCTTCCAGTATCTGAAGGGGGCCTACAGGAAGGCTGGGGAGGGACTTCTCAGGATCTCAGGTAGTGATAGGACTAGGGGGAATGGAATGAAGCTGGAGGGGGGGAGATCCAGGCTGGAGGTGAGGAGGAGCTTCTTCGCCATGAGAGTGGTGAAACCCTGGAATGGGTTGTCCAGGGAGGTGGTTGGGGTGCCGTCCCTGGAGGTGTTTAAGCCCAGGCTGGATGAGGCTCTGGGCAGCCTGATGTAGTGTGGGGTGTCCCTGCCCATGGCAGGGGGGTTGGAACTAGATGATCCTTGTGGTCCCTTCCAACCCTGAATGATACTATGATACTATGATACTATGAAGTGCTGATTGTTTTGCATGTCTTCGTACAGGAATGTCTATGCTATGTATAGACTAGCATGTGTGTATCCTATGGACATTATAAAGTACCTGCAATTTATTATTTTATTTTAAGCACAGTTACTCTTACTAGGGATATCATATTTGTCTGTTCTAATATTTATTAGACAGCAGTTTTCATGCATGGCTGATAAACAAGCCCAGGTGGCCAAGAAGGCCAATGGCATCCTGGCCTATATCAGCAACAGTGTGGCCAGCAGAAGCAGGGAAGCCATTCTGCCCTGTGCTCAGCACTGGTCAGGCCACACCTTGAGTACTGTGTCCAGTTCTGGGCCCCTCAGTTTAGGAAAGAGGTTGAGTTGCTGGAACGTATCCAGAGAAGGGCAACAAAGCTGGGGAGGGATTTGGAGCAAAAGCCCTCTGAGGAGAGGCTGAGGGAGCTGGGGTTGCTTAGCCTGGAGAAGAGGAGGCTCAGGGAAGACCTTCTTGTTCTCTACAACTACCTGAAGAGAGGTTGTAGCCAGGTGAGGGTTGGTTTCTTCTCCCAGGCAACCAGCACCAGAACAAGAGGACACAGTCTCAAGCTGCACCAGGGGAGGTTTAGGCTGGATGTTAGGAAGAAATATGGAACACAAGCCTTATGAGGAGAGGCTGAGGGAACTGGGGTTGCTTAGCCTGGCACCTTTGAGGTCAAGCAAAGTTCAGCAGCACTGGTAATCCATGTACTATCTTGTTCCACACATTCAGAAAACATTAATTCAAAACCTTATGTTAGAATAGAGTAGAATTAACCAGGTTGAAAAAGACCTTTGAGGTCATCAAGTCCAACCCATCACCCAACACTATCTAATCAACCAAACCATGGCACTAAGTGCCTCACCTAGTCTCTTCTGAGAGAAGAGTTGAAGGTGCTTCAGAAGGCTCTTATCAATTTGTGTAGTTTATAACCACTGTTTCACCTTTTGATTATGGAATGGAATGGACCAGGTTGGAAGAGACCTTCAAGATCATCGCGTCCACCCTATCAACCAATCCAACCCACCTAAACAACAAACCCATGGCACCAAGCACCCCATCAAGTCTCCTCCTGAACACCTCCAATGATGGTGACTCCACCACCTCCTGGGGCAGCCCATTCCAATGGGCAATCACTCTCTCTGTAAATAGCTATATAAACAGATGAGAAAATTGGACAGACTTAATTTTGAAACCTTCTGCACATTACTATCCTCTACAGAGCACAGAGGAGGGCTGTCTAGGCATGGCTATGCTGCTAGGGAAGAGAAACAGCACCAATGCACTGGCATTATGATCCCCTCCACCTCAGTTTACATTGCTTCTTAAGCAAGCAGACTGCCCCAGGACAGCACCACACTATTACAAACACACTATTTCAAAGCTGTCTGCCTGACTTGTGCCTCCTTTAAAGCTAAGAACCCTGTACCCATACAGGTTCTCAGTGAGTGCAATAGCACTTGACAAAGATGAAGGGCTCTGTTAGCAGGACTCAGTTACAAGATAACGACACAAGTGCCCAAATATTCCTCACATTGGAAATGTGCAAACTAAACAATTAAAAATCCAATCTTACCTGCTGTTGTTGATTTTCCAACTCCCCCTTTTCCAGAAGCCACCACCACCACCTGCTTAACTCCTTCTATGGGCTTCTGTTTTGGCAGCCCACGGGACAGGATCCGGATGCGTTTGTCCCTTAGAGCATCATCCCTGGAGCCTGAGGACTAACAAAACCAGGAGATAAGTGAATGCATATTCACCAACCTGCAGTTTTTGCAAAGGAATCTGACATGGAGGAACTCACTTGTGCACTGAGACATTTTCATAGTTGGTCAAAAATCCTCACTGCACATAGGTTCTCCTAAAGGAAGCCTGCTTTACAGGTGGGCAGGCTGGCAGGGACAGGAACTACTTAAAAATTAACTCCAGTGGGCATTTTGTTCAGACAAACACTTAAAAAAAAGAATGAGGCTTCTGTTGCAATAAACAAAACGTCACTTAGGAAGTTGGAAGCTTTAAAAAATAGGCTAGACCTACCAGTGGTTTACATTACAGTTGCTTCAAGCATAACAGATGTAGTTAATGGCAAAGGAAGAGGAACTCTCGATGCTGAGGCGCTGGAGAAGCACCGGCAGCATTCCAGGGGCTGTCACTCCTCTGAGCCGTGCCAAAGACAACTCAGTGCCAGTTCGCTGGCCAGAGTCCCACTTTGCTGTTATTTCAGAAGAAAAAGTATGCGAGCCCTCCGCAGCAGGATGGATGGACCACAAAACAGGAGCCTGCAGCTCTAGCGACAGTTGCCCACCTACTACCTGGTGACACAGTTTTAACACCACAGGCGGTGAGCGACCGCTCGATAAACTGACTCGGGTCCAGGTGAAAACCGGGCAGCGATTCGCCTTCCTCTGCCCGGTCCGACCGCTGCCTCAGGCCACCCCGGGCCCCTGAAGCCCTGCAGCGACCGCTGAGCAACCGCGGAAGCAGCTGCGCCAGGACGCGGCCGTCCAGAACACCCGAGTAGCTCAAGCCACGGTGGCCCTGGCAGCAACTCCACTCCCAAGCACACAGTGGCCCTGGCAGCTCCTCCACCCCCAAGCACACAGCCCGACGGCAGTCTCGCTCGCTTCCCGCCCCAGGGCAGACCCGATGCACGGCGGAGAGCTGACGCTTCACTCACCGCGGAGTTGGCAAACGGAGCGGCGCAAGCAGCAGGCCCACGGCTTGGGCGGTGCAGCGGCGCCGTTGGAGCCCTCCCGCTGCCACCGGAGAGGCGGGCGGCGCGCAGCACCCAGCGCCACGCGGAAGCCCCCATGCCCGCCGCCTCCCTGCCCCGGGCGCGCTGAGATGGCGCCGTCTCGCCGCGCCTCAGCCCGCCCCCCGCGCCGCGCCGGGCCTCCCTCCGCTGGGTGGCTGCTCCGGGCCCTGCACAACCAGGCAGGACCAGCAAGAGAGCCTAAGGCTAGGCGGAATCAGCGAGTGCTAGCGAGATCAGAGAGCGTGCTGGAGATGGAGGGCTTTGCGCGGAGAGAACTGATGTGGCTTGGTGGAACAGACCGCGGCCTTCCCGCATAAAGTGCTGAGCAGCGGCACTGTGCAGCAGCAGCACAAACTGCTCCATGCTGCTCGCTGTAAGAAAACTAGACCCACGGGGAAAATCGCAACTTTATTTATACCCATTACGAGGGGTAATGGATATAAATTACAGCACAGGAGGTTCCACCTCAACTTGAAGGCGCAGGAGCAGGCTGTGCCAATGTGCCAGAAGATGAGCCGCAGGGGCAGACGGCAGCCTGGGGGGGCAACGAGCTTCTAAAGGAACTAAGGGGGAAAAAAAGGTGTACCATCTTTGGAAGAAAGGTGAGGCAACCCATAGAATGTTTAAGGATGTTGCTAGGTCTTGTAGGAAAAAAAATAGGGAGGCAAAAGCACATTTGGAGCTTAGCCTGGCCTCTGCTGTGAAGGACAACAAAAAATCCTTCTATAAATATATTAATAGCAAGAGGAGGGCAAGGACAACCTCCACTCCTTGGTGGACACAGAGGGGAACATAGTAATAAAAGATGAGGAAAAGGCTGAGGTACTTAACACCTTTTTTGCCTCAATTTTTATTAGCAGGACAGAACATCTTCCAGACAGCTGCCTGCAGAGCTGGCAGAAGGAGCCAGGGAGCTGCACAGTTTCCCTCTGTTCCAGGAGGAGGTAGGTAGAGATCTCCTCAGCTGCTTGGATCCCCACAAGTCCATGGGACCGGATGGTATCCATCCTAGGGTGCTGAGAGAGCTGGCAGATGAGCTGGCCAAGCCACTCTCCATAATTTTCCAGCACTCCTGGCTCACTGGAGATGTCCCAGAGGACTGGAAGCTGGCCAACGTGGTGCCCATCCATAAGAAGAGCCGGTTGGATGAGCCAGGGAATTATAGGCCTGTCAGCCTGACCTCAGTGCCAGGCAAGATCATGGAACAGGTCATCCTGAGTGCAATCACACAGCACTTACAGGATGGCCAAGGGATCAGGCTCAGCCAACATGGATTTAGGAAGGGCAGCTCCTGCCTGACCAACCTGATCTCCTTCTATGATCAGGTGACCCGCCTGGTGGATGTGGGGAGGCCTGTTGATGTAGTCTACCTGGACCTCAGCAAGGCCTTTGACACCGTCCCCCATAGCAAACTGCTGGCCAAGCTGTCAGCCCATGGCTTGGACAGCAGCACTCTGAGCTGGGTTAGGAACTGGCTGGCTGGCCGAACCCAGAGAGTGGTGGTGAATGGTGTCACATCCAGCTGGCAGCCAGTCAGTAGTGGAGTCCCCCAGGGATCAGTGCTGGGCCCTGTGCTCTTTAACATCTTTATTGATGATCTGGATGAGGGCATTGAGTCCATCATCAGCAAATTTGCTGATGACACCAAGCTGGGGGCAGTTGATCTGCTGGAGGGTAGAGAGGCTCTGCAGAGGGACCTCGACAGGCTGGACAGATGGGCAGAGTCCAATGGCATGAGATTTAACACATCCAAGTGCCGGGTTCTGCACATTGGCCACAACAACCCCATGCAGTGCTACAGGCTGGGGTCAGAGTGGCTGGAGAGCAGCCAGGAAGAGAGGGACCTGGGGGTGCTGGTTGATGGTAGGCTGAACATGAGCCTGCAGTGTGGCCAAGAAGGCCAATGGCATCCTGGCCTGCATCAGGAACAGTGTGGCCAGCAGGAGAAGGGAGGTCATTCTGCCCCTGTACACTCCACTGGTTAGGCCACACCTCGAGTACTGTGTCCAGTTCTGGGCCCTTCAGTTTAGGAAGGAGGTTGACTTGCTGGAGCATGTCCAGAGAAGGGCAACAAAGTTGGTGAGGGGTGTGGAACACAAGCCCTATGAGGAGAGGCTGAGGGAGCTGGGATTGCTTAGCCTGGAGAAGAGGAGGCCCAGGGGAGACCTTATTGCTCTCTTCAACTACCTGAAGAGAGGTTATAGACAGGCAGAGGTTGGTCTCTTCTCCCAGGCAACCAGCACCAGAACAAGAGGACACAGTCTCAAGCTGCACCAGGGAAGGTTCAGACTGGATGTTAGGAAGAAATTCTACACAGAGAGAGTGATTTCCCATTGGAATGGGCTGCCCAGGGAGGTGGTGGAGCCACCATCATTGGAGGTGTTTAGGAAAAGACTTGATAGGGTGCTTGGTTGCATGGTTGAGTTGATTAGGTGGTCTTGGATAATAGTTTGGATGTGATGATCTTGAAGGTCTCTTCAACCTGGTTTATTCTATTCTGTGAGGAGGAACTTCTTCACTGTGAGTGTCACAGAGCACTGGAACAGGCTCCCCAGAGAGGTTATGGAGACTCCATTTCTGGAGATTTTCAGGACCCACCTGGATGTGTTCCTGTGCGACCTGTGCTAGACTCTATGGTCCTGCTCTGGCAGGGGGTTGGACTTGATGGTCTTCAAAGGTCTCTTCCAACCCCGGACATCCCATGATCCTATTCCCCATAGTGTTGTACTTGTCCCCACTGCATCTCATTCAGGTTTTCACTGTGGCATTCCTTCAGCTTGTCAGTGCCTTTTGAATTACCATCCTGGCCCATACCATGATTGGCCAAGAGCTTGGTCCTTGCTTGGTTTTGTGTCCTCTGCAAACGTACTCAATATATTCTATTTCATCATTTGGGTCATTGATTTAAACAACAGAAACCAGGAGCCAGAAGAAATACCACTTCTTGGGTTGTTTTTTTTTCAATAGTACTAATGAAGTACTGATAATTGTTCTGGTTATAGTTTTGGGTTTCCAGCCAGTTTACATCCACCTCAAAAAATTGTCATCAAAACCATGTTTCAGTTCCCTGTGACCTGTGAGATTTCTTTGAAGTTTTGAGATCAGTATCATCTACTGCTTCCCTCCTCACTACAAGGCTTGTAAGCATGTGGAAGGAAATTAGATTGGTTTGACATGATTTGCTCTTGACAATTCCATTAGTAGTCCTTGTTCATCTAGGTGGTATTGTAGAAGTAATTCAGATCTTGGCAGCTGCAGGCCATTAGCTTTCAAAGATAAAACAGCATAGACAATGTCCTTTGTTGGTATCTGTTACAATATGTCATGGATCATAGGATTTTACTTTGGTTTAAACAAATAATAAACATTTATTGTTATAATAAACATTTCCACTGTTTCAGTGAGTGCTGTCTCCCCCACTATTTTAAATGTTGGTTTTCACTTGCATTATTTAAAGTGCTAATCAAACTTAATGTTCAAAGGCTTGTTCCAGTGCTGAGCTACCACACAAAAATTACAACAATCAAAGCTGGGGTTTTTTTGCAATCTTTTAAGTGCCTCTAACTCAACCTCTCATTTTTGTTGTACTCCTGTGAGTGTATTTTCTGTAGCTAGCACAGACAGTATCACTAATGTTGGAAGAGACCTCGAGGATCATCGAGTCCAACCTGTCACCACAGACCTCATGACTAGACCATGGCACCAAGTGCCACATCCAATCCCCTCTTGAACGCCTCCAGGGACGGTGACTCCACCACCTCCCTGGGCAGCACATTCCAATGACGAATGACTCTCTCGGTGAAGAACTTTCTCCTCACCTCCAGCCTAAACTTCCCCTGGCACAGCTTGAGACTGTGTCCTCTTGTTCTGGTGCTGGTTGCCTGGGAGAAGAGACCAACCCCTTCCTGGCTACAGTCACCTTTCAGGTAGTTGTAGAGGGCAATAAGGTCAGCCCTGAGCCTCCTCTTCTCCAGGCTAAAGAACCCCAGCTCCCTCAGCCTCTCCTCATAGGGCTTGTGCTCAAGGCCTCTCCCCAGCCTTGTTGCCCTTCTCTGGACACATTCAAGTGTCTCGATGTCCTTCTTAAACTGAGGGGCCCAGAACTGGACACAGTACTCAAGGTGTGGCCTAACCAAAGCAGAGTACAGGGGCACATTGACTTCCCTGCTCCTGTTGGCCACACTATTCCTAATATAGGCCAGGCACATGAAGAGGTCAAATATTTCTCATAGTTGCTTTTGGCTTCCTATTTAAATTTTAACATTTCACAGTACTGGTCCAAGCTGTTTGCCTAATGTCAATGCAGTCCACACACAGTGATAAAATAGGAGTCTGGAACACTGCAACCAAAAATTATGCAAGATTTTACTGCCATACTGGAGTATTTATGGAAACTGTAGGCAATCTCTGCATCTTTCAGATAATTCTGTTCTGGACTTTTCAATAGTTCAACACAATGAGAAACACAATACTGAATTTTAATGCAATTTGATAACTTTTTCTTTAAGCATGTGCAGAAAAAAAATGTTTCAAATACTTTAAATTGCTGTTCAGCCTGAAAACTAACACAATAAAAATGCAATTCATTTTCTTCTGAAATGAGATTGCCTTGTGTTTAAATGTATTCTTTCCCCACCCAAAATCAATTAAGGATACCCAGGTAGGAGAGCTGGGAAAGATTTATTGCCAGATGACTCCAAAGTTAAAAATCAATTAACATTTTGACATAATTACTTGGTAGATAAATAGGTTGATTTGTGTGCAACAGCTATTAAGCAACTTTTATAAAGATTCAGGCTGGAGGTGAGGGGGAGATTCTTCACCATGAGAGTGGTGAAGCCCTGGAATGGGTTGTCCAGGGAGGTGGTTGAGGCCCCATCCCTGGAGGTGTTTAAGAGCAGGCTGGATGAGGCTCTGGCCAGCCTGATCTAGTGTGGGGTGCCCCTGCCCATGGCAGGGGGGTTGGAACTAGATGATCTTTGTGGTCCCTTCCAAGCCAGACTGACTCTATGACTCTATGATTATCAAGAACTTTGAAGGCTGTGGGAATCCTGCATTCCCATTCTCACTTCTGGGTGTCTGCATAACAGCATATTAATAATACAGTAAGCTAAAGACATGCTGCAAACTCTTATTCATTTTGGTCACTATTTAAACTAGAAACTATTTTTAAAAGGCTAAAGAAACTTTCTAAAAAGAGAGTAATGGAAGTTGTAGCACTTCTGGAGAAGACAGGAAACTTTTCACTATGATTGTTTTAGAAGTTAAAGATTCTGCTTGCATCTGAGCCTCAGGCTGCTTGAGAGCAAGAAAGACACCGAGGGTCACCTTGTTCCCTTTTTTCCATGCTGTATTAAAATGGAGCTGTTGTTCCCAAGCTTTTTTTAGAGCTAAGACTAGTTTGGAAAAAAATAGTAGTCCTCTGTGACTTCTTGTGCTCTTACCCAAGAACTGCTGGTGCAGCGAGCTTTGGCTCTTCATGTTATCTCTTGGCTCAGCCAATGCACTCTGTCTAAGGATGGTTGCCACTTCCTCCCTTTGGCAGCTCTGAGACCAAGCTAGAGCTGCTGTCACAGCTCCTGCCAGATTATCATTCTCCTGTGGGGCCAACAAACTAGTTCAGGCTGTAAAATAAACCAAGCCAAAATGCCTACCAGTGTGAGTTCTTTGCTATGCTCTGTATCTGAGTTCAAGCAACTTCCAGGTTGCTTTCCTTAACGCTGAGCCACACAATCTGTTCCTGCACAGGCCAGCATCAGCTTGGCAGAGCTTGTGCATGTGGGGTCAGTGTCATACCTGAGGGTAACAGGCTTCAGCCCTATCAGTAAGGAACACCTCAAAATCATGAGAAGAGAAAATAACTGCAGGCACATATGAGGAAAGTCCATACGTCTAACACCATTGCCTCTCTCTCATTCATTAGAACTTCTCTTCGTACATCTTTTGCCTGCTAGGCTTCAATACCAAAGCCAACATTACTGAGGCAGTGCTACCCATTTGTTGAAAAGTAAATTTGGCCTGTGGGATTTTAACACATTCCAATTCTAAATATCCACACAATATAAGTGAAGTTTACCTGTGTTTTCATATGGAATATTACTTTGGCCAAAAAAAACAACTTATATGTGGTAGTACTTGAAACTGCAGCATCTTAACAAGCATGATGAAAGCAAATAAGAAACAGTAATCACAGAAGCATAGAATGCTAGGGGTTGGAAGTGACTTCCAGAGATTATTGAGTACAACCCCCCTGCAAAGCAGGATCACTCAGGGCAGGTCACATAGGAATGCATCCAGGCAGATTTTGAAGATCTCTGGAGAAGAAGACTCCACAACCTCTCTGGGCAGCCTGTTCCAGTGCTCCGTCACCCTCACAGTGAAAAAATATTTTCTCATGTTGAAATGGAATTTCCTGTGATTGAGTTTACATCTGTTGCCCTTTGTCCTGTCACTGGGTGTCACTGAAAAGAGAATGGCTCCATCCTCCTGACAACCACCTTCAGACCTTTATTAGAATAAACCAAACCAGGTTGGAAGAGACCTTCAAGATCATCGTGTCCAACCCATCAACCAATCCAACCCACCCAAACAGCTAACCCATGGCACCAAGCACTCCATCAAGTCTCCTTCTGAACACCTTCAATGACGGCAACTCCACCACCTCCCCAAGCAACCCATTCCATAGCGCAATCACTCTTTCTGTATGGAACTTCTTCCTCCTTTGTAGACACTGATAAGGTCCCCTCCTAGCCTTCTCTTCTCCAGACTAAGCAGCCCCAGGTCTCTCAGCCTCTCCTTGTAAGAGAGATGCTCCAGTCCCTTCATCATCTGATATCTCTCTGTTGAACATTCTCCAGTAGCTCCCTCTTGAACTGGGGAGCCCAGAACTGTACACAGTATTCCAGATGTTGTCCAACTAGGGCTGAGTCTTTATCATGTGTATTAATATTCTCAACAAATATGAAATCATAAAAGCAGCTTCATTCTATGTAAAAGCTCTGCCACAACTTAAAATGAGAAGAAAAATTGGTCTCCTTTAGTTCTGTTTTGCTAAATGATGAAGTAGTTCTGGCAGAATTGAGCCAAATTTAGAGTGTGTTTATTGCTTCTGTGTGGACATTTTAATCAATGCAGTCCTTCATAGTCAAGAAGAGACGAGAGCCTTATTCAAATGATCACTACATTCTTCTGAAGTCAGTCATCAACTCGTTGAGGTTAATATTGCTTAATATAGTATGTCACATCACAGTGAAGATGCCTCTGATATTACAGCACTTTTTCCAGCCTTAAGCAAGCAGTGCAGAAAATGAAGACATTTATTTTGTTGAATATGGCCTTCAGTAATAAAAGCCACAGAATTTTTCTCATGTACCTGATACATAGATATTCCTTGCCTGCATGGAATTATCTCAAATTAACAGTAGTTCTGTACTTGAAGGAAGGAAGGAGAAAAGCAAAAGTGGTTGTTTTGGTTTTGGGGTTTTTTTAATGTATTCCTAATCTTTGCCATATATTTTACAAACATTCATAGTACAATAGTATCAGTCAGGGTTGGAAGGGACCACAAGGATCTTCTAGTTCCAACCCCCCTGCCAGGGGCAGGGACACCCCACACTAGATCAGGCTGGCCAGAGCCTCATCCAGCCTGGGCTTAAACACCTCCAGGGATGGGGCCTCAACGACCTCCCTGGACAACCCATTCCAGGGCTTCACCACTCTCATGGTGAAGAACCTCCTCCTCACATCCAGCCTGAATCTCCCCACCTCCAGCTTCATTCCATTCCCCCTAGTCCTATCACTACCTGAGATCCTGAGAAGTCCCTCCCCAGCCTTCCTGTAGGCCTTTCTTTTTTTTCCTTCTCCCCTTAATGTAGATAAACTGGAGTGATGAGTCCCAGGAGCAGAAAGAGCCTTACAGCATTAGACATTTTACAAAAACAGAATAAAAAAAGTATTGGCACTGTCCTAAAAGGTTCAGTAAACCATTTGACACCACTGGTCTGAGCCATAATGGCATTCAGTCAGTCTCTGAAATCATTCTAATTCTGCTGTTCATTCATGTTTCTCAGTAATGATCTTATGCTTCACAAGAAACATTTTTGTTAACATCAGTACCTTGAGCCTAAATGAGTTCTGTACAGCAAATTTATCTTATTTGATTAATGAGGCTGATTGAGACATTGTAGCAAATTTTAATGGTTTGGGTGTTTAGTAACTTTTTTAAATCTGGCTCATGTTCCAAACCAGTTCACTTTTGCTCTGTGGCCATTCAGTAATTCCCAGTACACTAGCAGGGCAAGTTATTTCAGAAGGGCACTAATGTGCTTTGGGTATATATGTACCACCTACACAATTAGACCAATAGCAACCTGCTTCAGAGCATTTCAGTGTGCAAAGACCAATGCCAGCTGAAAATAAGTGAGATACAAAAAACACCTCCTGTGTCTGCACGCCCTGTTTGAGGCACTGTCATGTAAAACTGTGAGGCATTCCACCGCTGTGGAGCCAGAACAGTGCAATCCTCTGGCTAATCCTCAGATGCAAAGGCAAGTAGCTCTTCCTCAGGGTTTTACACTGAGCCAGAGACACATCCACTAATATAATCTGGAGTTCCTGGTTTTTAATCTACTGTAATTAAATGTCAAATATTACTGATTTACTCTGCCAAAAAAAGAAAGACACAGTGCCTCAGATTTTTAATTACGCTAACATCCTTTAATGTCAAACAGCAGGTTGCTTTAGGCAGAATAGAGCCAACTGATGTTCCCAGCACAGAGAGCAAAGACAGATATGTTTATGGCTTGCCTATTTTCTCCTTTATAGGAAGCTTAGACCAAGGAAAGAACAGCCTACAGCTTCTACAAGAGCCTGACCAAATTCCTCCCAATTCAGAGAATTAATCTTTGTTTTCTTTTCCATCCCAGCTCCCTGAGCATGAAGAGAGAATAGGTTTCTGAATCCTTACAAGAGAGTAACTAGGTTTCCCATGGCAGTTGGTTCAGAGGAACTCAGTTCATTTGACTTATTAGCTCACACTCCAGTCTCACAGGATCAATAAGGTTGGAAAAGACCTCAGAGATCAAGTCCAACCTATTACCTAATACCTAACACCTCACAACTAACTAAACCACAGCTTCAAGTGCCACGTCCAATCCTTTTCTGAACACCTCCTGGGACAGTGACTCCACCACCTCCCTGGGCAGCACATTCCAATGGCCAATTACTCTGTCTGTGAAGAACTTTCTCCTCACCTCCAGCCTAAACTTCCCCTGGTGCAGCTTGAGACTGTGTCCTCTTGCTCTGGTGCTGGTTGCCTGGGAGAAGAGACCAACTCCCCCCACCCCCCATCTGCAACCTCCTTTCAGGTAGTTGTAGAAAGCAGTAAGGCTTCCTCCTCTCCAGGCTAAACAACCCCAGCTCCCTCAACCACTTTTCACAGGGCTTGTGCTGAAGACCTGTCACCAGCCTCACTGCCCTTTTCTCAGCTGAGGGCCGCAGATTCTTAAATTCTCAAACTGATGGGCCCAGATTCTTAAATTGAGTGGCCCAGAACTGGACACAGTCCTCAAGGTGTGGCCTAACCAGTGCTGAGTACAGGGACACAATGACTTCCCTGCTCCTGCTGGCCACACTATTTCTGACACAGGCCAGGATGCCACTGGCCTTGAGAAGGTTTGCAGAGCAGAGTGGTATCATGCAACTTGCCTCTTGAGAATGGGGTCTGACACATCTCAACTGCTGAATCAGGACCACAATTTATCAGCAAGTGAGCCCTGGCCAGAAGTATATCAGGAGCCATGAAAGGCAAAGAGGAGTTGCAATATCCAAGAATATTTCCTGCAATTTATTAACCTCCTAGTACACAGGTAGCTTAAGAGCTTCACCTGAGGGTGAGCTGAGTGATTCTCTAAGCTCCAGAGTGCATTAGTAAGATCAGTATTTTCTATAACAGGAGCTAAAACACCATATACTTCTGATGGACTTTATTTGTGGGCACCAAAGAGAAGGTATTTGTAATCTGGATCTGGCCCTCACTTAGACTGTCACTGTGAAGACACAGGGGTATTTTCCTATGAGCAACACAGGATCCAGGGAAAGATTATAATTGATATTAATATATCAAAAGTTACAGAAAAATTGTTTTGCCCAGTTATTCATAAATATTTAGAATAAACCTTTATTTAGAATAAACCAAACCAGGTTGGAAGAGACCTTCAAGATCATCGCATCCAACCCATCAACCAATCCAGCCCACCTAATCAACTAACCCATGCAACCAAGCGCCCCATCAAGTCTCCTCCTGAACACCTCCAATGATGGCGACTCCACCACCTCCTTGGGCAGCCCATTCCAGTGGGCAATCACTCTCTCTGTATAGAACTTCTTCCTAACATCCAACCTGAACCTCCCTTGGCACAGCCTGAGACTGTGTCCTCTTGTTCTGGTACTGGCTGCCTGGGAGAAGAGACCATCATCTGCCTGTCTACAACCCCCCTTCAGGTAGTTGTAGAGAGTGATAAGGTCACCCCTAAGTCTCCTCTTCTCCAGGCTAAGCAATCCCAGCTCCCTCAGCCTCTCCTCATAGGGCTTGTGTTCCAAACCCCTCACCAACTTCATTGCCCTTCTCTGGACACGCTCCAGCAAGTCAACCTCCTTCCTAAAGTGAGGGGCCCAGAACTGGACACAGTACTTGAGGTGTGGCCTAACCAGTGGAGTGTACAGGGGCAGAATGACCTCCCTGCTCCTGCTGGCCACACTGTTCCTGATGCAGGCCAGGATGCCATTGGCCTTCTTGGCTACCTGGGCCCACTGCAGGCTCATGTTCAGTCTACCATCGACCAGTACCCCCAAGTCCCTCTCTGCCTGGCTGCTCTCCAGCCACTCTGACCCCAGCCTGTAGTACTACATGGGGTTGCTGTGGCTGATGTGCAGAACCCGGCATCTGGATGTGTTCAATCTCATGCCCTTGGACTCTGCCCACCTGTCCAGCCTGTCGAAGCCTCCAGCAGTTCCAAGAATTATGAGTGAAAGCCTCTTTAAGAAAAAGTTATACCAAGCACCACTTTTTTATTGTGTCAGAACATCAGACACTGAAGAATGTTTTACTTGCACTCTGTAGCAGCCATTTAGCATCTATTGTAAAAGAAAGAAATTGTAACCCTTTGGCAAGTTAAATAAATAAATAAAGCCAAATACCAAAAAAAAAAAAGCACCAGACTATATGGGGGGGGGGAAATAATCTCCTTTTCATCATTGCTGTGCTTCTGAGGTATCAAATAAAAGAATAAGATCATCTCAACTGAGTTCAGAGACAAGCATTAAAAAAATTCTATGCTTTAAGAAAGTGTGAAAATTAAGTAGCAAGAAACCATTCTTGACACTGGAAGCTCTTTGAAATAGTTTAAGCCACACTGGAAGTCATAGCAGGAAGCCACATACATTTCTTGACATGTGGTCTATTATCTTATTTGACTCCAGGAATATTCATTAGAATTTACAATCTTCTATTATTTAGCTCACTGCATTAAACAGCTGCTTTTTCCCCCTCCACAAGACCTAAGGGGAAACAAGATTACCTTCTATTTAAGTTGCTTAAAACCGTAATACAATAGTGTATATATAATCCTTTTAACTGAAACCATCAAAACCTAAAGGCTGATGGTAAACAAAAGTCCTAGAGCTGTCATTTGTTCTAAGGGGAACAAGTTCCCAAACCCTGATTTTAAGAAAAGCCCATAGAACAACATTACCCTAACTGTATATGATGCTATGCAAAGCAAGACACCCATTTATGATGTAATGCAACGAGCTTACATCCAAGGGAACAAAATGCCAAACCCCGTCGGCTCTGCTTGACTCATTGAGCTCTTGCTGAACTACACTGAGGAGAGGTTGCTGTGTTCTGGAAACAACAGCTCCAACAACTGATAAATGACAGGCCTAGCATATCATTAGTGCTCCTTCAAACTTAGCCAATTTTATCATGGGATGACTTCAGAGATATGCTATGCAGAGAATTTCCTAAGGACCTCTCATCTGTGGGTATGCTTTCCTGACTATGCCCGAGCAGGAAAAATGATAAGAGCTGTGGCTCAAGGAGAAAGCTTTTGTCCAGAAGCTGTGCAAGAGTTTTGTTTTGAAAGTCACACAAATACAAAAAAGCAGCCTGATTATACATGCCTGCACACTCAACAGTAAGTGAAGGCAAGGCATTCTCCAGGTACAGAGATAATAAGAAGTGACCTTTCATATTTTGTGAAAGGAGCAGTCCATGTACATGTTTAATAAGGAGAGGGGTCTTACTAATGCTTGCAAACATCCAAAGGGAGAGTGTCAACAGAGGATGAGTCTGGACCCTTCCCAGAGGTGCCCAGTGACAGCACAAGAAGGAATGGGCACAAACTAGAACACAAGTGGTGACAGGTTGGACTCGATGATCTTTGAGGTCCCTTCCAACCTTAGGAATACTGAACAGTGAATACCTGCACATAAGGAAAAGCTTTCTTACTTTCAGGGTGACAGAACACTGGAACAGGCTGCCCAGAGAGGCTGTGGAGTCTTCTTCTCTGGTGACATTCAAAACCTGCCTGGATGCATTCCTGTGCAATGGGATCTAGGCAAACCTGCTTTAGCAGGTGGGTTGGACTAGATTATCTGCAGAGGCCCTTTCCAACCCCTACCATTCTGTGATTCTGTGTAATAACGTGATGCTTCATGCCAAATCTGAGAGTTTTACCTGTAGCATCTATTGAAAGCACATAAACTCATGGTCCAGCTCCTAGAAGGCATTTGTGCATTTTTGTATATTGCAAAATCCTCACGTTACCATCAACATTTCTCCCCCAAAATGAAAACTAACAGAAGCACACCTCTATACTACTAACTGCCATCACAAAACTCTTCCTGGGGTCAAGAGAGCAGTCATGCACCAATATCTGGGGGGAAAAAAAAACAGATGTTTAATTCCTTTACACTGTAAGGGTGGAAGACAGTGTACAGCAAAACAGGGATCTGTTTAGACATCTTAGACCAAAGAGAGGCAGTACCTTTTTTCAACCCTTTTTTTTCCTCTGAGGGATTGAGCTGCTGTTTCAGCATGGCTAAATTGAAAGATGTACTTTATTTAAGAAAGAGGAATTATGGTTTACAAAGTTTGGGGGTTTGGGTTTTGTTTGTTTGGTTTTTTTAATATTCTTTATCTCATGACAAGAGATTTGCAATTCATTGCTGCAAATTCTACTTTCCAGGCCATCTCTGATAATTAAAGTCTTATAACAGCAATTTCTAGCAGCTAGCACAGCAGTCCATCAGTTCTGTATCACTCTTCACAGCAGAGGTGGCCTCCACCTGTGATTCTTTACTAAATGCTTCTAAGTGATTTAACCAAGTACTTTCTCCTTATGTGTGCCCTTGTCTCCTTTCCTCTTTTTATTTTAACCTCTGTATGTGTTGGAAGAGAGAGTTCCACATTGGACAATGGAGAAAAAAAATGTTTAAATCTAATTCTTCCCTTGACATCCTGCAGCCTTTCAGTTACATCTGTCCTACAAGAGGCAGTTCTACAAAGATATAACCTTTACCAGCTACCTATTTTGTATCTTTGCTATCTAAGTGCCACTGTAGCTCTGCATACTTTCTCTTCAAAACAGATGACACTTCCTAGGGGCACTCTGTTGATGTGACAGCTGCTTGAAAAACCTTGATCATGGTTTCAGATACCAGACACTGTAGACAAAGGAATAACATCAAAGATGTATCTTGTCCCTTCAAAGTTCCAGTCAGCTACTGCCCCTGCCAAATAGTATGCAACACCAAAGTTAGCAACAACAACAAAAACATATATAATGCCCAGGGAAGAATTCAAGACCACTTGAGATAATTCTGGTACTGAAAGACTACTAGGATTTCATCCTCTGATAAAACAGGACAAAGCCAAGTACCCACAGCACCCACCCCCCTCTTCACAAAAGGATTCATTCCATTAAAGGTACATGAAATATGCATGACCACTCACACAAAGGGTAAGGAAAAACACGTGTGAGAAATGGTTCATACTGCCATCTGCCCTTCTGAAAGGGAATTGATGTGAAAATAACCAGAAATGTCTTCTAGATACCATTCACAAAATACCTGTTCTCTGCTTCAGTGACAGTAAGCAGAGAGCATCCAAGAAATATGCTGGGACAACTGTCACATCAAAATCAAGCAGAAAAATGTCTTTATATAATACCTGATAAAAACACTGATACACTTTTATGCATGGATATATTCCTCAGATGTCAGGAGGTTCTTTTCAATACAAAACCCACAATCAAATCCAAACTGTCATCTGAAATTCCCAAGTTGCTATCATTCTTTGGCATACAAAGAGAGGCTCTTAACCTAGCTATGGGTCAGTAAGAAACTCACAATGCAATACAACAAAATAAATCTGGCTTCCCAGGGAAAGTATGGAATTACCCACTAAAAATCCATGAACAACCTATGGTCTCACACTAGTTTTTCTATACCCTGTTTCACAGACATTTCTGTGGAAGCTTGCACATGCCTAAGTGTTCTCCATCAAATTCTGATGTAAATCATGGAAGCCAAGATCAATATCCTTTTACACTGATAATCCCTTTATAATCTTACATAATTTGCTCAGACTGTAGCATAATCCATTTTCCTTATCAATTTAGATCACAAATATATATGGAAGAAACTCTCCTTTTAAATGCATTTCTACCTCATTAACATTTTCATAATGAGTCTGGGGAGTAAATGAACAGAAGGTATTTAAGAAAAAATTAGTGGAGTTTAAATAAAAACAGCTTATACTTAACAATACCCTACAGCTAGAAAAAAAAATAGCTAGTTTGTGCACTAACCAGCTCAAGTGATTCCTTCCTCCTCCTCAGAGGCTTGCTTTGGGATGAGCAAGCTCACTGAACACTCACCCAAGAGAAGCTGAATATCTCTCTATGTGTAACTCTGGCTATTCCTGAGTGCATACCGCCCTTCACTGTGCAGTAATAATCTTCACTAATCTTACTCTGTGATGAATGCCAGGTAACAAAATGTGGCTTCTTACCTCTGCTGCTTTACATTACTTTTGTGTTTGGTTTTTAAACATATTTGTAAAAGTAAAATCTTTAGTCTTAAAGCTAATTCAGAAAGATACACTGGTTTCTGCATCACCCTATCCTGCCCTTGCTGAAGCCAGTGTCCTTTGAAACTTGTATCTGTCAGAGTTCAGACAGGAGGAAGGCACACCTCTTCTAATTTCAGTGCTATTCAACGAGTATCACTGTGTTGCCAAAAACCTGAAAAGGAAGCAGTTGCAATACTTTAACTTTTCCCATTAGCAACAGAATCTAATTACAGATATAATTTCCAGGTGACAATTTTGACCTCTGGCTACCCAGAACCCCCTCTGCTGCAGTATTTCCACCTCCCTCTGATCCAAAGTTGCAGCACTGAAAAGAAATGCTCCAATCTAGTAAGTTCATCTCAGTCATAGAGCCATAGAATGGTCTGGGTCAGAAAGGACCTCCAAAGGTCATCTAGTCCAATCCCTTCTCCAAGTAAGCAGGGGCATCCTCAACTAGATCAGGCTGCCCAGAGCCCAGTGCCTTGCCAAGCCTCTCTGACTATCTGTAGGGATGGGGCCCCAACCACCTTCCTGGGCAACCTGTTCCAGTGCTCCACTACCCTCCTGATAAAGAACCTGTTTCTAACATCTAATCTACATCTACTTTTCTCTAGTTTGAAGCCACTGCCCTCCTTGTCCTATCACCACAGGCCTTTTCAAACAGTCTCTCTCCATCCTTCTTGTAGGCCCCCTTCATGTACTGGAAGGCCATTATTAGTTCTCCCTGGAGCCTTCTCCTCTCCAGGCTGCACAACCCTAGCTCCCTCAGCTTGTCCTTGCAGCACAGGTGCTCCAACCCCCTGATCATTTTCATGGCCCTCCTTGGGACCTGCTCCATCAGGTCCGTGTCCTTCCTATACTGAGGGCTCCAGACCTGGACACAGTACTCCAGGTGAGGTCTCACCAGAGCAAAGTGGCAGAATGACCTCTCTGGATCTGCTGGCAATCCATCTTTTGATGCAGCCTAGGATGCCATTGACTTTCTGGGCTGCTTGTGTCCAGCTTCTTGTCCATCAGCACCCCCAAGTCCTTTTCCACAGGGCTGCTTCTAGCACCTCATCCCTCATTTTCAGTCACCTGAAACACAAACGTTACTTGTTTTTCAAGATGCAAATGACAAACAACAGATTAATACTTTTCTTTCATGCAGAACCAACACTCTATATTATTCTTAAGCATGTAACATTTCCTCATCAGAAGAGCTGTCATTTCCCATGTAAAAAACAATTTAAAAATCAAAACATCCAACAAAAGGCCACTGACTGCTAACTATAGTGCACAAAGAGAGCTCTCTAAATACTTTCATCTTGTTCCAAAGCTTGCATCCTTCCTGCCTTCCCCCTCCTTAGAGATCACCAACAGACCACAAGCCCTGTTTTACCTTCTGCAAAAGGTATAGAGTATTTGCAGATTTTCTCTTACATTTTTAGCAATTAGTTTATTTATCGTTCACGTGTCACAGAATCACAGCACGTTAGAGGTTGGAAGAGACATCCAGAGATCATCGAGTTCAAGCCCCCTGCCCAAGCAGGGCAGGCTGCACAGGAACGCATCCGGGTGGGTTTCCAAAGTCTCTACAGCAGACTCTGCAACCTCTGCGGGCAGCCTCTTCCAGTGCTCCGTTACCCTCACCGTAAAGAGGCGTCTCCTCGTGTTGAAGTGGAACCTCCTGTGTTCTAACTTGTGCCTGTTGTTCCTTGTCCTATCACTGGGCACCTCCGAAAACAGACTGGCACCTTCATCTTGACACCCACCGCTCAGATATTTATAGACGTTAATAATCGCCTCTCAGCCTTCTCTCCAGACTAAACAGTCTTTCTTCATAGGTGAGATGTTCCAGTCCCGCTGTCAGCCTCGTAGCTCTCCGACAGACTCTCTCCAGCAGATCCCTATCTCTCTTACACAGACTACTTTCAAATACTTGCAGAGCAAAGCCGCTGCCGTCCTGCAGACCCCATCGCCGGTCTCTCCCTTGGTGCCGGCTACAGACCTGCCGCGCCGTGCTAGTCATTCCCCCACGGGATGGTGGCGCTAGCGTCCAGTCCTACTCCTCTGCGGTCCCCCCGCGCTTCCATCCGCCTCCGATCCCAGCCTGTGACGCGAGGGCTCCTCTGGAGACGGGGTGCCGAAGCCAACAGCCTGCGGCGCCGGAAAGGCGTTACCCGGCTTGAGCGACCGGCCGCAGTACCGTGCCCGCCCCGTCTGCAAGCCGCACGGGGCCCGTGATGGCGGCGGCGCGGCCAGCGCTGGCTCGGGCTCTGCTGCAGCAGTGCGTTTCCGCCCGGCTGCAGGTGAAGCCGCCCGAGCACGGCTCCGAGGCCGAGTGGGTGGAGGTAACGTCTGCCACGGGCTGCCTCCCTCTCGATCTCGACCTTTCTTCTCTCGGAGGGGCGGGAGAAGGCGGCTCGGAGCCGCTCCAGGGCGAGCGACCGGGAAACGCTCCCTCTGCTGCGCGCAGGCGCCGACGGAGGCAGTGGAAGGCTGCGCGCTGTGAGGTGGTGGTGGGTCTGCGTTTAGAGAGGGTCCTCCCAGGGACAGCGAGGGGGTGGTGCTGCCTTCTTTTTCTCAACACATGCTCAGATCGGCAGTCCCTCCAGGAATGCCTGTGGAATTTCAGGAGATCCCTGTCTGGCTTACCGTCTGTACTCGCCTTCAAAACCTGCGCTCTCAGTGCTTGGGTTCGCCTCTCGGAAGCCTGCGTTGGAGGCAGCCCCGGGGTAAAAGGGCTGGCTCCTGCGGGCAGCCAAGCGCCCATCCAGGGTTTCTCTATCCCCGCCAGGACAAATGGGTCAAAGTAAAGACAGGGAAGTCACTTATCCGTTACCATCGCTAGCAAAACGGCTTGACGTGGGGAGGTTAAGTTAATTTAATAACAGCATAAATATTTCTTTAGAGATTTGGATACTGGGAAGTGAAAGAAAAAAAAAAAAAAAGTAGCCACGTCAGCTACGCCGCCCTCTTTTTCTAGACCAAGCTTCACTTAAGAGACATCTCCTATCTAAGTTTCCATTCCAGGGCCCTCTCCTCACCCCTTTGTTGCCAGCCAAAGTAACACTGAAGCCCTTCAGCAAGGCAACGAGCAGCACAAGAGGTTGGGATCAGTGCGTTGCAGTTTCTGTCATTCTTTACCTGCAATCCAGCTTGGGAGCTCCACAGGCTTCCGCCCCCTCAGGAGCATGGCTACTCCACCCAAACATGTTATTCCCTCTTTGGTGTTAACTTGCTATCTTAAATACCCTTCCATAGAGGCGCTACAAGCTTGGCTAATGGGTCCAGCTGTATACATTGTTAATTGTGTGACAGGGTACATTTGGAGAAGGCTGGGTAGAACAACAGAACTATGGCAGCAGTAGTTCTGATTAACCAAAAATTAAATTGAGGATGCAGACCACCACACACCTTGAGGAAAACATTGTAATTTCCCCCTTTTCCTCCATGCATGTCTTCTGCTGGGAGAGAGAGGTAGGTCTGCAAACTCCTTGGGCTGTATGCTGTGCATCGAGGTCAGAGCTGTCCACCCAAGAATGAAGGTTACCCTTTGGATGTGCTGTCCTGCTCTAGTTATCACTGTTTATGGGTTACCTAGGCTAGAATAATTCATCTGTGGAACTATCAACTATTTGTTGCTTCGTTGTTGTTTTCTCTGTTGTCCTTCTTAAAGACTACTACCAAATAAGGAGCTATATATGGTCACCTGTATAACTTTTAGAAAGTAAGACTCTAACCTGCTTAAAGGGCTTGTGAGTTTGTTCCACAGACCTGGAAAGAGCTTTCTTTTTGTTTGTTTGGTTGTCTTTTTTTTAATGGGCTGTCCCTAGGTGTTTCCACAGTTTGACTTTCACATTGTTCTAAAAACATTTCTTGTTCGGAAGAGAGAGCTGGATCCACATGAGTCCAGAGGAGGGCAACGAAGTTGGTGAGGGGTTTGGAACACAAGCCCTATGAGGAAAGACTGAGGGAGCTGGGATTGCTCAGCCTGGAGAAGAGGAGACTCAGGGGTGACCTTATCACTCTCTACAACTACCTTAAGGGAGGTCGTAGACAGGCAGAGGTTGGTCTCTTCTCCCAGGCAGCCAGTACCAGAACAAGAGGACACAGTCTCAGGCTGCACCAGGGGAGGTTTAGGCTGGAGGTTAGGAGGAAGTTTTAGACAGAGACAGTGATTGCCCATTGGAATGGGCTGCCCAAGGAGGTGGTGGAGTCGCCGTCATTGGAGGTGTTCAGGAGGAGACTTGATGGGGTGCTTGGTGCCATGGGTTAGTTGTTTAGGTGATGTTGGATTGGTTGATGGGTTGGATGCGATGATCTTGAAGGTCTCTTCCAACCTGGTTTGGTTTATTCTAAATAAAGGCTTATTCTAAATATCTACCTTGAATAAGTCCAGGCTCTGTACAAGAGCTAGTTTCTGCAGCATGGTCTAGGAAGCCAGCACACTTAATTCAAAGGAAATGTGTGTCATCTCACAGATACTGTTTGCTTGAAGTGCATCTGTGTATTGGAAGGTTAAGTATAGTGGAAGTTGTTCAGCACAGCATAAATGCCATTTTGTCTTCAATCTAAAAAGAGGCTTAATTTCTGGGTTAGAGATAGTATGATAATTACAGGTAGGTTATGCTTTTTGTATCTCTTATTTGAAGTTTTGAATAGCTTAACCAATATCATTGCAAAAGTAATAGCATTAAAGGAATCTGCAAGAGATGTAGGTGGTTTCAGCAGCAGGTATTTGTCAGACATGTACTTTTGTCATGGGTACTTAGGAATCTTGCCTGCATATCTGGGGCTTTTAAAAAGAAATCTGTTTTAAGAGCAACTGCAGCAAACACCTGGCAGCATAATCCTGTGGGAAATTTGTAGGTTCTTTAATATCACTACTTTAGAGTTTATTGAAAGGAATCTTTGCTGCTGATGTTTGCTGGAAAGGTGATGTTAATATATGCATGCTAATGCAAACATAAAAAATACAGACCCCATTAAGTTATTATTTATATAAACCATTGTGTTCCTGATGATCTGTAACACCTTAAAAGTAGGTCCTCGCCTTGAGAAATTGTTAGTGTGCTATAAATAGCACATTATTTAGGTGGCTTTGAGTAGCTTCTGAGCTTTAAGAGACCCCTGTAGGTACTTGAGGCACTTCAGAGCAGATGTTCTTTGTCTGGAAGAAGGGTAGGAGTGTACTTTATATCTATCCACAAATCATTGCCTTCGTTGTGTTTTCATGATTGAGTTTTTCTGCCCTGTTGAATATTACTGGGGGTGGGATGTCTTTTTTTAATGAAGAAGTGTTGGTTAGGTAGCTTCCAGAAAAGCTTTATGTATACAGCAGAATACTTAGGAAGGGAAAAAAGGAATTCTCCTGTTAAAGACAGGGGAGAAATAAGGAGAGATTTGGTGCATTTCACAGTTGTGGGAGAAAAGAAACATAAGATGAATATTCAGCTAAAAATTGTAAGTGCAGTGAAAACTGTCTGTCCCACACATTCTTTCCCTTGATTTGTTTTCTGGTTAAGATAGCAAAAAAAGGTGCAAAGTACCAGGCACAGATTTATGCTGTGACCTCTGGCAAATGATGTAATCTCTCTTTGCTGCATCTGAACGTTAGAAAGGTGAAGAAAACTTCTCACAGGGCAGCAAATCTGCACTTGAAATGGAACTGTCAAACAATAATCTATGGAAGTTAGTTTCACAAACTGCCTTCCTCAGGATAACACAGAGTACCTGTTTTCATTATTATCATAGTATCATAGTATCAGTCAGGGTTGGAAGGGACCGCAAGGATCATCTAGTTCCAACCCCCCTGCTATGGGCAGGGACACCCCACACTAGATCAGGCTGGCCAGAGCCTCATCCAGCCTGGGCTTAAACACCTCCAGGGACGGGGCCTTGACCACCTCCCTGGACAACCCATTCCAGGGTTTCACCACTCTCATGGGGAAGAACTTCCTCCTCACATCTAGCCTGAATCTCCCCACCTCCAGCTTCATTCCATTCCCCCTAGTCCTAGCACTACCTGACATCCTGAGAAGTCCCTCCCCAGCCTTCCTGTAGGCCCCCTTCAGATACTGGAAGGCCACAATTAGGTCACCTCGGAGCCTTCTCTTCTGCAGACTGAACAGCCCCAACTCCTTCAGTCTGTCCTCATAGGAGAGGTGCTCCAGCCCTCTGATCATCCTTGTGGCATTACATTTGCCTGGGAGGGGAAAAAAACCAAAGAAACAAACAAAAAAGCTGGAGAAGAGATAATTAAATCCTGAGAATTTTAGATGATGTATTTAGTAAAGAGGGTGAGGAAGGAGTTGCTTATTTTACCTGCAAAAGAGCTTTTTGGCAGTGTTTGGAGGCAGCATTACTAAGGCTGGTTGTATGGCCATAGGGGCTGGGCACTTCAACCCTTCATGATGCAGGTTGCCTGGTCTGATGAGTACTTACATCAGCTGTATAATAAGTGGCAGTGTTGCAAAGTCACTTGCTCATATGTATGTCTCATCTTGAGATAAAAAATATATTCCAAAATAGGTACCAACTCAGGAGAGAGGCTGGGAAAATAATGAATGTTTGCAGTTAATCTCTCTGGCCTTAGGACTTGCAGATGTCACTTTATTTACCTTTTTTTGGTGTTTTCAAACAAACTCATTGCAGAATATTGCTACTTATGTGTGTGAGACTGTGCAAAGACACATTCACAAGTCTCATAATGATTTTCTGTGATGTGTACTGCATGGCAGAGTCAGTTACTTCTAATGCAGTGGTCAGATACATACAATGTCCATGTGTTTGGCCTGGTTCATCCCAAATATTTCTATTAGAAGGTATGTCTGCAGTGTTATTCTCTATTAATATCCTCACACTGGCCTGGTTTGGGGGTGAATATTTGGCTAAACATGTACTGATATTTGACTTTTGTCAGCTTGCACTTCTCTCCCTTATTCAAACATGATTTGGAATGTCATTGGAGGTTCAGGACATGGCATTTCTGACAGTGTTTATGAAATATGGTAGTCATTTGGGAACCTATCTAATATTCTGCAGTGGTCAAAAATTAATTTTGAAAGGAGTCATTTAAAGCTTTCAAAAGTTCTCAGCATGTGACATTTGGGCTGCAAGAAGCATTTTCTTTTTTCTAGAAGTTAGTCCCTTGAAAAATAGTTGAGAAGTCATAGTTCTTCTCAGTCATTGCCTTCAGCATTTTGTTTCATCTCTGCAATACCAAAGGGATAAAATCTCATGTGTATAGCTAAATTTTCCTCACCAAACCCCTTTATCTTTTGAAGAACAGAGGAAAGGAAAAATGAAGAAAAGGGGGGGAGGAGGAAAGGGTATTTTTAAGAAACTGTTCACATTTCTTATCCTGTTCACAGATTCATAGAATGGTTTGGGAGAAACCTTGAAGATCATCTAGTTCCAAACTCCCTGAAATGGGCAAGGACACCTTCCACTGAACCAGGTCACTCAAGGCCTTATCCAACTTGGCCTTGAACACCTCCAGGGAGGGGGCATCCATGACATCCCTGGGCAATCTATTCCAGTGTCTCACCACTCTCACTGGAAAGAATTTCTTCCTAATTTCCAGTCTAAATCTGCCCTCCTCAAGCTTCAGTCCATTCCCTCTTGTCCTGTAACTACAAGCCCTTGTCAAAAGGTTCTTCCTGGCTTTCCCTTAGGCCCCCTTCAGGTACTGGAAGGCCACTATAAGGTCTCCCCAGAGCTGCCTTCTCTTCAGGCTGAACAACCCCAACACTTAGAGCCTGTCCCAGGTGTTCCAGCCCTCTGATCATCTTCATCACCCTCCTCTGGACCCAGTCCATCAGTTCAGTACCTTGTTTTGATACCAGCAACGTTAATGACCCCTTCCTGCCCCCCTCTAGTTAGCATCTCCTCGGTGCCATTTCATAAACTGACATTCATTTTTCTTCTAACAAAAATACAGAGATACTCTTGACAAAGCAGTGCTGAGGGTCTTTTAGATACTGTATATAGACGACAGAGATTGGAGTCAATACAGCTGACCAATATGATGGAGTATTGTTCCTTTATTGTTCCAGTATTGTAGGACTATAGTATAGCACAGTAAAGTAAAGCAAAGAAGAAGAAGGGAAAGGAAAGGTAGAAGTGCATTTCAAGGGAACTTCTACAACTTATATAAACTCAGAGTGCCTTGTTGGCATGGCTTCATTGGTTCCCTAGGAGTGACCACACATTGCACTATTATAGATTATTGGTCCAACTACTAACCACACGCAAGGTTTGTTGATGCAGGTGCATGTCCTGTTGTCCCAAGATAACTTTCTGTGTTTATAGGTGTCCTGCTTTAGTTACATGCTGCAGGCACAGCACTGTTTTGCTACACTGCTAGCTGGCTCTGCACTTATGCTGAGCATGGCCTAGCATCATGTCAGGCTCTAGGCCTGCACTGCCAGATTGCTTACACTGCTTGTTGCTGGCATTGCCACACTGTATGCCTGTGGATATTGTGGTTGTTTTCTCATTAAATTAACTTTAAATTCCTCAGGTGTACCTGTTAGAATAGAATTAGAATAGAATTAGAATTAGAATAGAATAGAATAGAATAGAATAGAATAGAATAGAATAGAATAGAATAGAATAGACCAGGTTGGAAGAGACCTTCAAGATCATCATGTCCACCCTATCATCCAACACCACCCAACCAACTAACCCATGCAACCAAGCACCCTGTCAAGCCTCCTCCTGAACACCTCCAGCGATGGTGACTCTACCACCTCTTTGGGCAAATTGCTGTTGGCTGCAATGCCATCAGTTTGTTTTAATAAAGCACACACATTCCTTGTGAAAAGGGATAGACAAGAAAAGATAAACAAGAATATCATTGTGTTTTCTTCTCAGTGCAGACCTAATTCTTCCCTCAGATACTTTTTCCAAGTAGTCTCTCTGAATGTTAAAGAAGTGGTATATCCTTTATGCAAATCAGAGGAAAGGTCCTGTTTCACCAAAAAGATTTCCCCTAAACTGATATATAACATTCTGAACCACTTTATAATATTCTGAATAGCTTCATAGTTGCTGGCCATCATATTTAGACCATTAATTAACATACTCTGTGGGGTTTTTTCAGAGTTATCCCATGCTAGATTACTTTTGTCATCAAAACATAATTCAGTACACTGACGAGTCCTGTGGTGTTTTTCAAGTTTCATAGTGGGTAATAAACTCACAATTCACATTGAAAATTATGTTCTCTGTATGTTTAATAGAAGGGAAAAAAAAAAAAGCTTAAATTATTTCCCATGCTGGATTTAAGTAGACTAATTCATCTTGTCACCTTGTCTGTGTTAATAGTGTGCATTGTACATTCCAACTAAATTTGGCTTCACATGGAGCTAATAAATGGGCTTAATTGTGTGTAGAGGCATTGTGCACGTAATTGGTATGTATCTCATAAGCTTCCACAGTGTGGTGTGGGAACTTTATGGCTAATGCTGTACTTAATAACCAAAGCTACTCCTGGAAGCTTACTTTGTTGTGTAATTTTTTTCATGTTTTATACCAGTTCTAATCATCAGTGTGCATGGTGGACAATGAGAAACGTTGACATAGTGTTCTGTAATCTTTCCTAGATCCAGAGAGGACTTGTTATCTACATATGCTTCTTCAAAGGTGCTGATGAGGATCTTGTTCCAAAAATAGGTATGGTATAATCCTTATACACTGCACTGGTTAGGCCATGCCTCGAGTACTGTGTCCAGTTCTGGGCCCCTCAGTTTAGGAAGGAGGTTGACTTGCTGGAACGAGTCCAGAGAAGGGCAACAAAGTTGGTGAGGGGCTTGGAACACAAGCCCTATGAGGAGAGGCTGAGGGAGCTGGGGTTGCTTAACCTGGAGAAGAGGAGACTCAGGGGTGACCTTATTGCTCTCCACAACTACCTGAAGGGAGGTTGTAGACAGGCGGATGATGGTCTCTTCTCCCAGGCTGCCAGTACCAGAACAAGAGGACACAGTCTCAGGCTGTGCCAAGGGAGGTTTAGGTTGGATGTTAGGAAGAAGTTCTATACAGAGAGAGTGCTTGGCCATTGGAATGGGCTGCCCGGGGTGGTGGTGGAGTCACCATCATTGGAGGTGTTCAGGAGGAGACTTGATGGGGTGCTTGGTGCCATGGGTTAGTTGTTTAGGTGGGTTGGGTTGGTTGATAGGTTGGACACGATGATCTTGAAGGTCTCTTCCAACCTGATCTGGTCTATTCTATTCTATTCTTATAAATTGTTATATTGTTTGAAAAAGAAAAGCAGTGAAGGCAGAGAAGACAGGAAGGAATCAGAAAGTCATCAGGTATCATTATTGCAAATCAATCACCTGGCTGTAAACAGCTTGATTGGCCTTGTTTCTGCTGAGAGCTGTCTGTACAGAATCACAGAATGGTAAAAATTGAAAAATCCTCGAGTCCAGCCCCACTGCCAGAGCAGGATCATCTCAATTAGGTCACAGGAATATATCCAGGTGGGTTTTGATTGTCTCCAGAGGAGGAGACTCCACGGCCTCTTTGGGCAGCCTGTTCCGGTGCTCTGCCACCTTTTCACAGTGAAAAAGTTCATGTGGAACATTCTCTGCTCCAGCTTGCACCCAGTGCCCCCTGTCCTGTCACTGGACATTACTGAGCAGAACCTGACTCTGTCCTCCTGCCACTGCTCTCCACATATTTAGAAACATGAATGAGGTCACTCCTCAGTCTCCTCCAAGCTGAAGAGACCCAGCTCCCTCAGCCTTTCCTCATAAGGGTCACTCCCTTGATCATCTTTGTGACTAACCACTCACCCTGTCCCTCTGCTCATTATCAACCTATTAGAAAACCAGTTCCCATGATGATAATATTCTAGCAAATAAAGGAAGAACTGCTGGTTGATATATTGACAGGTATCAGGCCGCAGACTCAGTCCAGGATGGCACTGAATTTAGAGAAAAAGATTTTCAAGTAATGAGTGGCTTAATTTGAGAAATATTTTAACAGTGATCTCACTGTATGTGCAGAATATTTAAAATTACAGCCAGTAGAGGGAGTGGATACTCCCTTGAAGTGGGTGACTAAACCTTTTCCATCTCATTTCCATGATGCTATGTGCAGTTAGCATTTCAAGTGCAGTTTTCTGCTTCAGAAGTAAGCCCAACAATATCTACAGTTCTTTTCTACATGCACTTTAACATTTGCATCAAAGCAGCAAAGATGCTGTGGATAAGGTCAAATGGTAGTCATTTGTTACTTTGGCTTGAGGGTTTTTGGGGTTTGTTTTCATTTTTACTTTTATTTCATTCCTTCCACCTCCTCTCCTCCATCAGTTGCACTGGATCCCCTGGGAAATTCTGTATTCCAGATAAAAGTGCCCTTGCTCTGTGGCTGACTGACATTAGTGGTTTTGCAAAAGGTTGTGTAACAATAGCCTGTTTCAGGCTACTTGCTGGGACCAGCAGAAAGAGCTGGCAGTGCACAAGCACAGATACTACTGAAAAAGCTGAGAGCAGCTCCTGGGCAGTTCTCTCTTGGCCTCGGAGGACACAGTCTTACTGTGATGCTAAATAAGATGAAAATCTTTAGTTGTATATAAAGCTATGATAGGAAAATGGATTTTGTGCTTGTGAGAGTTTCATGAGACTGTTACTTGAGAATAAGAACCTTTTCAGCTGTGTGGCAGCTAAAACAGGCCAGAAAAAGAAAGTTCTGTTTCCCATTAGGAGATTCATGTGTGAGCATCTTCTTTAAGTTCTGGTTTGCAGAGTATTTTTTCCTAAATTCATTTAAAAGCTGGTTAAATGAAGTATTTTGGTTCCTGAATCACAACTTTGCTCCTTTTGCTCTGACCTATATTAAATGTTTCTGGCTTTGGAGACATGACTAGAATCCTCACACCTTTTTATAGGTTTGGAAGAAATTTGGGAGGAATGATACTCAGACATCATAGTTGATTAATAGGATCACAGGATGTTAGGGGTTGGAAGAGACCTCTGGAGATCATTGAGTCCAACCCCCCTGCCAGAGCAGGACCATAGAATTTAGCATAGGTTGCACAGAAATGCATCCAGATGGGTCTTGAAAGTCTCCATAGAAGGAGACTCTCTGAGGAGCCTGTTCCACTGCTCTGTGACCCTCACAGTTAAGAAGTTCCTCTTCATGTTGAGGTGGAACTTCCTGTGCTGCAGTTAACGTCCATTGTCCATTGTCCTATCACGGGGCATGAGTGAGAAGAGGCTGTTCATTCCTTCCTGACACCCAGCCCTCATATATTTTTATATATTTATTAGATCCCCACTCAGTCTTCTCCTCTCCAGACTAAATAGCCTCAGGGCTCTCAGCCTTTCCTCATAAAGCAGTGCTCCAGTCCCTTCATCATCCTTGTAGCTCTCTGTTGGACTCTCTCAAGTAGATCCCTGTCCCTCTTGAACTGGGAAGCCCAGAAGCAGATGCAATGTTCCAGGTGGGGCCTCACCAGGGCAGAGCAGAGGGGGAGGAGAACCTCCCTCAATCCCTCAAACATGCTTCCTAATGCACCCCAGGATACCATTGGCCTTCTTGGCCACGAGAATGGTATTTATTGACTCTGTATTTCATTAATTGGCACTTTCTTGTACTCAAATAGTTTGTCACACATTTCAGTGTTTGTTGAATCTTGTTTGTGATGTTCTATTAGGTCCTTTTTAGTTTGTTTCAGTTACACTAACTCTTATTTCATTTTTATTTGCAGTCAGCACACTGCTGAGTGTTAAATTAAGTGAAACTGAGAGCGGCGAGTACATCTCTGTTCTGGATTTACCAGGCGATGTGCTAATCGTACCACAAGCCACCCTGGGCGGTAAACTGAAGGGAAGAAGGATGCAGTACCATGCAAATATTGAAAAAGAAAAAGGGCTGGAACTTTATGCTCAGTTTGTGACTTTGTGTGAAAAAGAACTGGCTGTCAATGCCAGATGCAGGGAAGCAGGTGTTCTTGTCAAGCACGGTACGTATGGAAACAGGCAGGTGTTAAAGCTGGATACAAATGGACCTTACACTCATCTGATTGAATTTTGAAAAAAATAAGTGATAACCTGGATACAGAACTGGCTTGCAAGTGATGTTTGTTCATTTTTAATATCTAAGCATTAATGTACTTAAATGGTTTGGGAGATAAGAGTGTGAGAAAGATTTTTCACTCATCTGTACTGGTGTTGCCAATGCCATTAAATAGAAGGATGCCCGAGACTACTTTGCGATAATGAGTATGTGGTTTATGTACATTCTCATCTGAAGTGTGCTCCAAATAACTGTTAGTATTGATGCACAATCTGGAAGGCTTTATTAAAAAAAAAGGGGGTAATGCATGCATTTTTTACTACAAAATAATGGCAAAAGTATTACATGGACCAGCTGTTGTAAAGTGTGTTTGAAGCAGCAAAGTTTGTAGATCAACCAAAGAGAACGCTGTAGGTGTACTTACTGCTTCCCAGATTTCCTGAGTCAGACAATTTTTCCCTGTTTTCTAGCTATAAAATACCCATGTTTTCTAGCTGGCAAATCTGTTGAAAGCACAAATGCATTGGATTTTTAGCCTCCTAGAGAGTAGCTATTAAGTAAGAAAGTCCACCCCCTCATCCAGTGTGTGGGGCACTTAAGGTAGTACTACAAAAATGGTAGAGCCATGAAAATGATCAGGGGTTGGAGCACCTCTGCTACAAAGATAGGCTGAGGGAGCTGGGGTTGTTCAGCCTGGAGAAGAGAAGGCTCTGGGGAGACCTAAGTGGTCTTCCAGTACCAGAAGGGGGCCTACAAGAAGGCTGCAGAGGGATGGTTTCCAAAGGCCTGTAGTGATAGGATAAGGGGCAATGGTTTGAAACTAGAGTAAAGAGTAGATTTAGATTAGATGTTAGGAACAAGTTCTTTATCAGGAGGGTGGTGGAACACTGGAACAGGTTGCCCAGGGAGGTGCCTGGGGCCACATCCCTGCCTATATTCAAGGTGAGGCTTGACAGAGCTTGAACAACCTGATTTAGTCAAAGATGCCCCTGCTTACTGCAGAGGGGATTGGACTAGGTGACCTTTAGAGGTCCCTTCCAACCCAAACCATTCTGATTCTATGATACTAGGACTGAACATGGGCTATACAGGGAAGAAAAAGTGCCTCTAGAAACTGTGGTAAAGGCAGTACCACTGAAATGCTTTCTCAAAGTTCACACTCTGAAATCTCCTCTGATGTGTTTTGATAGGCTGCTTGCTATAGCTTAGTCTGTGTCCTTGTTACCATGGTCTTGTCTGTTCAACTCTTTCATAACAGAGCCTCAGGAAAAGGATAGAAATATTCAAATGAAAACAACAAGAAGAAAATGGTACAATGTATGCTGCCATCTCATTGTGCTCTCTGCCCCTATTGCTTCCTTCCAGATTTTTGTTAAGCAGAGACAGGCTCACACTTCTTTTTTATACAGTGTTGGCACATCTGTGGCCCTGACTGTCATAAACATTATTAAGAAGATATAAAGGGAAATTCTGCCTTGTAAGGAAGTAAGAACAGAACAGCTACATTAAAATGTGGCAAATGTAAAACTGATTCAAATCCTTTTGAGTCAAGTTCTCCGTCACTGCAGCGTCATATTTTTTGAAGTCAGTAATTTAGATGAGTTCAAGCTGCAATTAGACATTGATATGGTTTGCAGTAATTATCCAGAATTCTCATTTCAATAATAAATTCCTTTGGGAAAAGATAGAGAGGCTCATGGTTAGCAAGCATGCCAGCCTGTTCAATCATAAATTGTAGGTCAGTAGTCACAAATACTGTGCCCTTATCTTTATTTAAAACAGACAAACAAACAAATGTATCTGCAGGCTCAATCTATGCCATGAGAATCACATTTTTTGAGCACATACAAAGCTCACAGTTTTGGTGAGGGCATAATGAGATATTTTTTTTTCAGTTTAACATAATGTATGGTTAATAATTATGAAATCTCTAAGAATGTTGAAATCCTGGCAGCTAGCACTCTACAGTTGAAAATAACCATTCACATAAATGGCCTGGAAATATTAGCCAAGTCCCAAATGACATATTTATTCATTAATAATTAACAATTATGACAGATACAATATGAGTCATGTTCTAAGTCCTCACAAGCATCATTTCAGTAAGAGTGCAGTAACTAATACAAATTCATTATGATCTCTGTGCTTGAAAAACCTTTTTGTAGTCCTTTTTCTGTTGGAAGGACAAATCCTAAAAAGTGCTGAGCAGTACAACTTTCCCCTGACCTTACAGGAATTGCAAGAATTGATCCTTTGAGATGGAATACAAAGCCTGCAGGTTTTAATTTAATTTTTTTCCCCTGGCTCCAGAAAGATCCCTGGCAGCCCTTGCAATTCATTGTCCGTGTTTCCAGTTCTAAGAGGGATGAGCTTGAAAACGTGCAGTGAAAAACAGACTTGAGACCAAGCTCCATCCCACACTAATGGAATGGAATGGAATGGAATGGAATGGAATGGAATGGAATGGAATGGAATGGAATGGAATGGAATGGAATAGAATAGAATAGAATAGAATAGAATAGAACAGAACCGAACCAGACCAGGTTGGGAGACCTTCAAGATCGTGTCCAGCCTATCATCCAGCACCACCTAATCAACTAACCCATGCAACCAAGCACCCTGTCAAGTCTCCTCCTGAGCACCTCCAGTGATGGCGATTCCACCACCTCCCCGGGCAGCCCATTCCAATGGGCAATCACTCTCTCTGTGTAAAACTTCCTCCTGACCTCCAGCCTCTCATACACGTGTATGATCTCTCATACACACATACAAACTTCTGTATATGTCAGTGGTGCTTGGAACAAGACAGAACTCTGGATTTTCTGCAGAAAGGTGGCATTTTTGTGTATTACCTAGTTCAGATTTTTTTTGGTATCCATCTCAGGATACTGATTTCTCCTGTCTTCCGCTCCAACAATTGGTAGCTTGTTGAATGCTGTGCTCCTCGTGCTGTTTTATTTATGTCTACTATTGATTCACAATCCATTTACTGAAAGAAGGCATTTCTGAATAATATGATGGAAAAAATTGATTGAAATTATTTTTCAAAGCCAAAAGCTCATTCCTTTCTGCCATGAATGTATACTTTAAACAGATGACCTGACACTGCTTTAAATAGTTTCTATTCTATGACTAGACAAAAGCTCAAATAATTATCCTGTTCTATACTTAGAGAATATCTATTGGAAGATGCTTAATATTCCTCAGTTTCTTAAAATAAACTACAAACCCAGGAGTCATCACTACGCTATTCTAGTATGGCCTCCAAATCAATTGTCACAGAGTAAGTGTTATATAAAGGTTTTTGTGACCTTGTTTGCAGCATACACACCCAGTGTGTCTAAGGTGAGCCTGCATGGACTATGAACTGTGCTCATAAAATGAACGAGTTTAGGTGCAATAGGTTGTTTTCTAGTCAGCAGTATTCCTGCTTCCTTTCCATACCCTTTGTGGAATTACCTCTGCTGCTACATACAATATGCAGCATACAAATGTTAATCCAGAACTGGAAGGTAATGGGCAGATTGTAGCCCAGGAATAGTAGTAAAAAAGCTGCAACTGGATTGCTGTTGCTACTAACAGACACAGACAACAGACACAGAATGTCTTGAGGTTACAAGACCTAAGGATGGAGCCTTATCACACATGCCTTGTCTGAACTTCCCTTGATATTCTTGGAGCTTTGGTTTTACTTGATTTATCTGTTAACAACGTTTGTTTTTTTCCTAATGACAGGAGACTACTGGCTAATTTGTTTTATTTTGGCTTTGTATGGTGTAACCACAGTTGTTAGGCAGGTAGTAATAATAAGCAGTTAGTCTGTGTAGAATAATATATGACTCTTACGTAATGTTACAGTGTAGAGAAATGAGGGCTAGTTAGAACAGCAATAGCCTAGAGAAGTCAGAACACCAGCTGCAGTGTTAGAGTGGAGGAATGGGATGATATGACACAGGGCACAGGCTGGCACTGGAGATCCCAAGGCTATAAAGGACTTGCCAATGGTCAGTTAAGGACATGCAGACCTGGAGCTGGACAAAAATAGTTTTAAGGGTAAAAAAGAAGAAAGAAAAGTACCTAAGACAATTAAAATACAAAATAGACAGTTACAGACTAGTAAAGAAAAAGTAAGGTGTAAAAATTCATGAGAAAACAGAAAACAGGCTTTCTTTTTGCCTGCAACAAGATTTTGCACATAACAGCTTCTGCAGAGAGTTACTTCCCTGTGCTGAAATGGCACTCACTTGATGGGCTTCTAGATATTAGCCAGGCTTTATGGTGTTTTTCACCTGGTCCTTTAATGCAGCTGTGATGTCTGATCTCATCTCATTTACCACAAAAGTGCACAGAAGTTTCTTTCTTCATTGTGACTCAGTGCCCTCCTTGAGTTCCATCAGTATGAAGCATCTGCTTAGATTTAAAAGTATGATCTGGTAACCCTCAATCTCACCTCTGGTATAAAAAGAGCTTTTTTTATTTGCAGAAGGAGCTATGATGCTTTTAAGCTTCCATTATTTTCTGCTTTTAGTCTCTCATAGTCTCTCTACTTTGCTACATGCTCTCCTTCAAACACATTATGGTGGGTTTTTATCCCTAGGGCTGGAGTGGTCTCTACACACTGGCATTACCTGAGGTCTACTACTAAAGCCCTATGGGACTGGATTAATTTTTGAACTTCTATGTGTTTCAATTCTCATCTAATAAAAGGGTATTTACCTTTTTTTTTTTCAGTGTGTCACTGCTTAAGACTCTGCATTGAGCAAAGCAATGACTATCACTATGCTTAGTGTTTTGCATAGCACAGTGAAGCTGGACTTTCTATGAGATCCACCAGCTGCTTTATATTAGAAATCAGGGTCACAGCTGCTGGATGAGAACAGAAATCCTTAATCTTTTTCTTGAGGAAACAGCAAAACTCTCCAAATTCAAGACTTTCTCTTTAAGAATTTAGTGAATTCAGTATCTCCTATTTCTTCTTATTTGCTTGAAGTTCCTTCAAAGCAACTCATAATTTGGGAATCTCTACAAGATTCCGTTACCAGAAGTGCTATGCAACTACAGTTGAACACGACAACTGTCCAACTCCAGTGGATAAGAAACAGCAGCTAAAATAGCCTTAATAAATATGAATGTGTTGCATTTTCTATTTAAACCAATGCTGTCTGCTAGTTCAATTACTGCCAGTGTGTGGCTTTGGGCAAAGCAATTTTCTGCTCCACTTTTTCCATCTGCAAGACAAAGAAAGAGTGAAAACAGGGTAAAAAGAGGTTTAAAACTACTGTTTTGGTTTGGTTTGTTGTTTTGGTTTTTATCCCCCCCCCTCTCTTATTAAAGACACAAATTCACCTCTGTTCCTGTTTTTGCATCTAAAAGGCAGAAGGCTCTCACCTCTCTTCACCTTTACTGGAGCTACAGCAGTGTGCCTTTTACTGCTTCCTACTTTATCCTCTGCCTCACAAATGTGACTTAAGCTAATGGCCACAGAGCACTCTGAGTACCTCAAGGGACAGCATCGCATCACTACAGATAACACCTCCAAACTATTTCTAAAATAGGAATGACTCAGACAGCATGGAAAAGGCAAACAAATGGTATTCCTGATGCACTGTTCTATTCCATATGTATTTATGTATCTTGTTACTCTGAATTTAAGATTGCTTTCTGTTCACTTTCCCTTTGTCTCTGTCAGTGCCACAATATATGCCCTGTCAAAAATGTGCAGGTAAGGAGCTTAAGGCTATTTAGATGTGCGCTGTTAGAGATTGCAATTAAGGTTTTGGACTAACAGTGAAAGGAAAAAGTTCTTGGGAGGCCTTAATATTTGTCTGGCAATCCATTTTTAGATGTCAGTGTGCAGCTAATTCTTGTCAGAGTATGTTATCCAGGATTCTTCAGATTTTCATTTTAAAATGTAAAACAAATGTATTATTCATTTTTCCCACTGAAGGGTGATCATTTATTCACACATTAAACTGAAGTGTTTGTCATGGTTTCAGCAGGACTCATTTCCCTTTCTTATTTCCTGCTCCCATTTTGGTAGCTGTATTTAACATTATCTAAGCCTCCATAATACTTTTTTCCCCCTTTTTTCTTTATTTTTTTTACATTTTAAGAATAAAAATAAGAGGAGGACTGTGTAATTTCTTGGCCAGAATTCAGGCCTTGTATTTTGTGATAGCACAAAAAGCAACTGTGTTGGGAATGAAAAGGAGTCTAGCGGTATTTAAGCACGAGATAAAACCATACATTAATTTTGATATTCAATGGGTAAAGAAAGATTTGTAACTATGGGTTTGCAAAAGCTGGGACAGACCAAATTATTCAGGATTCTATATCCTTTCAGAAGGCATCCAGGGATCTGAATGTTTCACTTTGGGGATTAGAAACATTTATATTGTTACCGTCACAACCGAGGGAGCACTGATGAGCAGCCATGGGCCACGGATGCTCTGGGCTGCAGCAGTTCTAGCCATGAGCATGAGTGTTTACAGGCAGGTTAGTAACCTTACTTAACCCTACATTAATGCTAAATCTAAGTTGCCTGTTGCTGGTGGGGTAACTGTTTGCAGAATCAGACCTTAATGATCTGACTGTACTTAAATGGGCATACTGTTCAACGTAATTGCTAAAAGAAAGTAAAATTAAGTGGTTAATCTTATAAATAAAGACATCCCTCCTTACTGATTTTTAAGATATAATGGAGTTCATTTGGTTTGCTGTGCAATTATCTGGTGATGTCTCATTTGCTTTAAATCAGGCCCCTAGTCCTGCAATTCTTACCCATGCGCAGACAGTCCCACTGAATTCAAATGAATACATCCTTTTTCTTTTCCTCTAGTCACTGAGGATTATAAAGCTGTTAAGAAAGAAAATATTTAGCTCAGAGGCATATGTGACTGCACAGATATTCTGCTATGACTGGAATTTGTATGGCAGAACTGATTCATGCTCTAAATCAGTCAACCCACTTTACCAAAAGAGACTAACTAATGAGAAGTCTAATCAGTACGTTTGTGCATTGTAATTATTTGCCAGTTGCTTACTTTATTAAGTAACCTCCAGTTGCTTATTTTATTAACTAATCTGTTATTGAAGCTCAGTCAGAACTAATGGGGAATGTGGAAACTGAATTAATATATGGTGAATACATTTAATTGTCCTAATTTTTTGTCTGGTTTGGATCAGAAAACTATAAACTTGCATGACAATATTTTGTTTACTTCAGCTTGGAAAGGGGAAAGATAAAAATGGCATATATAACTGCTGAAGTAGATACTAATTTGAAGCAGTGCATGGTTAACACTTTGTTGACCAGTTTAGAGGAGGAAAAAAAAATCTCATTAAAGAATCAAGTATAAATTAATTAAACCCTCCCATAAGCACTGCTGGCACAAAGTGAACCCTGAAGCAGATGTACCTGGAGACAGGATGGACGTGAGGAGGAAGTTCTTCCCCATGAGAGTGGTGAAGGCCTGGAATGGGTTGTCCAGGGAGGTGGTTGAGGCCCCGTCCCTGGAGGTGTTTAAGCCCAGGCTGGATGAGGCTCTGGCCAGCCTGCTCTAGTGTGGGGTGTCCCTGCCCATGGCAGGGGGGTTGGAACTAGATGATCCTTGTGGTCCCTTCCAACTCTGACTGATACTGTGATACTAAATTAGAAACAGATAGAGGATTGATATTAAGTTACACTTCACTTTATTTGCTTCACTATATAGTAGATGTAATGGCCTTAGATTCCCATCTAGATCCTCATCTGAGTATCGTGCTCAGAGAGCTGAGGCTGATCAGATTTCTGTTTGAGCAGTATTTGTTCCTGACAAGGAGAGAGAAACTGCTGGAACAATGAGAGATCAAGTGTGAGAAATCTTAAAAGCAAATGAATTTGTAAGCTCATAGTTGATCTGCGTGGTAGTTTCTATTAGTTGTGCTGATTGTCCTTGGAATAATGAGTCATAAGGTGGGTTGATAGGTTGGACAGGATGATCTTGAAGGTCTCTTCCAACCTGGTCTATTCTATTCTATTCTATTCTATTCTATTCTATTCTATTCTATTCTATTCTATTCTATTCTATTCTATTCTCTTCGGAGTATCCTGCATCAGTATCTCTTGTTATTCCAACTGATTCCTATCAGTTTAGCATTAAAATAGCATTACTTGGAGCTGGCATCATGTATACTGGATCATTCTTGGGAAAAATGGAGCATGAGTGTAGTTCTTAATGAGATTTTGTCTTGCTCTGTGCTCATGTAGCATTCAGCGTTATCAGATACTAATCTCAATCAGGTCCTTGCCACAACAAAGTGAGTAATAGGCATAACAACGATAACAATAATAATCTAAAAATGACTCCTCTAGATTTGGGGTTGGTTGTTTGTTTCTGTGCTAAACCGACTCAATCCTTCACAAACGTTACCAGGTCTGTTACTGCAGGACTGTCAGTGCAGTCAGAAGCTATGGGGAATGTCATAGCACCAACAGGTTTAGAATATAAATGGTTCAGCTGACCTTTCTCACAAGTTGAATGGCAGATTGCTTTATGTTGAGCAGCAGCAACTCATTATCTGATCAGAGTCAGGTTAACTGAGGAAATAAATCTTTCCTGGGGGTGTACATTATTTTCAATGCTGGGGTTAACACCTCTACACCAGTAGGAGTTTGTGGAGTTGATTTCTGTGAGATGTAAGTATGGGAATAGTTTCCTGCTTGAGGTGTGAGGCATTTACATGTTTTTCATTACCACATCCATTGGCAGAATTTGTTTCTTGTAAAAGGCCATTGCTTCGATGCCAGTGTTTGTTTATCACAGGCTATTTAGTAAAAATGAAACCAGTATCCATATAGGGTCATGTAGGCTGATGCCCTTGGCATCTATAGCAAACTCTAACTGGGCAGTCTGCTGTGTGCCTTTTGAAATACTCCTCAGTGGCACCATCTATATCTCTTGGTCTCTTCTCCCAGGCAACCAGCACCAGAACAAGAGGACACAGTCTCAAGCTGTGCCAAGGGAGGTTTAGACTGGAGGTGAGGACAAAGTTCTTCACCGAGCAACTCGTTCGTCATTGGAACGGGCTGCCCAGGGAGGTGGTTGAGTCACCGTCCCTGGAGGTGTTCAAGAGGGGATTGGATGTGGCACTTGGTGCCATGGTCTAGTCATGGGGTCTGTGTTGATAGGTTGGACTCGATGATCCTCAAAGTCTCTTCCAACCTTAGTTATACTGTGATATTTGACTGAATACAGATGCTCGTAGGAGATCTCACCTGCACGTAAACTTTGCATATTGAGCCTATTTGAAGATGAATTTACAAGCTTATGTAAGGGCCAAATACAATTTCAGCTCTTACACATCCTAGGCATTAGTCCATCCCATGTGATGGTCTGCACCACTTCAAAGAAGACGGCCTCTGAGAACTCTATAGAGAGGAATCTTAGTTTTCCACTCAGAGGTTTAACCAATAAGCAGATAAAAGATCATCTTTAAGACTCGTGGTATGGTCAAAAAGAGTTCTTAATCCCAGAAGGCATTATTTCTTCATGAACTTTTTAGCAGCAGCCTAAAAGAACATACCAATCCCACCAAACTAAATTGTTGCCAGCAGAAACCAGACTGGATCTCTGTCTTCCAGTTTCCTCTGCTGGGTAGTTGGTAGGATGCAAAAACAACCCACACGTGGCTGGACATCAGTTACAAAACTACAGTAAGATGGTTTGTTTATTTTAAAACAACAACAACAAAAGGCTGAGAGACATGTATTTCCCCTTTAAGACGAAACTTAAATTCTGATGACAGAATTCATTAAAAAAAGGGCCCCCAAGAGGAATTTTGTGATGACTGGTGAATTGGCTCATGAAATTTTCAAAGGGCAGAAATAATTCCCAACAACAGAGCAATGACCTCTTTCAATTGGAGCAATTCTACACAGTAGAAAAAAACCTAGATGAAACTACAGCAAAGGCCATGTCTGACCTTGCCAGGAAGACACCGAATGACTCGGTGACTGGGGATCTCACCCCCATTCGGTTGTTACACTGCTGAAACACAAGGGTAACGGCTTTCTCAAATGCTGAGTTTGACAAGCGGTTAAGAGTAATAAATGGCAGGTTTCAGTTACCGTACAGGCAGAGTTCCAAGGGCCCTCTCCAGAAATGGAGTGAGTGCCTGCGGGGTGGAGTGAAGATCAGCAATCAAGACGACTCTGATCAGAACCAGGTACAAGACTCAACAGTGCCAACGGAGCTATCATAAGAACCGCTAGCTTACAAAACAAACAAACAAGCAAACCCCTAATTCCCCAAGAGGGTTTGCTGCCGTTTTCGGTGGGAGAGCGTAGCTCCTGGCCGTGCCCACCTCAATCAAGCTGCTTTCAACAGAGCAGAGCGGGAGCACAGCGGAGCCACAGAGCGACCCTCGGGGCGGTGGCTCCGTTCCCTCAGCACCACGACACCTCGCTGCGGCGGTGCTGCTCCTCGCCGCCGTCCCGGGACTCCTCGTTCCGTCGAGCACCTACCGCCTTCCGGAGCGCCGAGGTCCCCGCTGGCCACCGCGGGCGCTCGATGGCTCGGGGCCCGATTGCACAGCCCTGAGCAACGCCGGCACCCTCCTCTCCCGCCGGCGGGCGGCAGCGGCGACGGCCCGGGCGCAGGCCCCCGCCGTCCCCCCCCTCCCCCCCGCGCCGGAGGAGGGCGGACGGACGGAGCCGAGCCCCGCAGCGCTGCCGCCGCCCCGCAGAGCGGCGCGGGAGCCTTGCCGAGCCAAGCCGTGCCGTGCCGGCCAGGTACCGCGGGCGGGAGGGGCGGAGGCGCCGGTCCTGCCACCCCAGCTGCCGGAGCAGGTGAGGAGTGGGCGCCAGAGGGGGTCGTCAGGAAAGGGGCGCGAGGAGCCCTGTGGGGCGGGTGGGTCGGGGCGCCAAGGCCTGGAAGGGGACACGGAGCCGCACGGGGAGGAGGGCGCGGATGGCCCTGAACCAGCGGAGTGCGAGCCCCACCCGCCCGCACTGGGCGCGGGGTGAGGGGCTGTGTGTCAGCGGGCAGCAGGGCCGAGGGGAGCCGGGGAGCTGGCCCAGGGGCTGGGGCTGCCCGAGGCCTGCGCCTGAAAATTGCTCCATCACCCCCGGAGCAGTCTCTGTGGGTAAGGCAGAGGAGCCGGCTCTAAAGCTAGTGGCCGGGTGGCTCCCCCAGCCCAGCCCTTTCCCCAGCGTTACGGGGCAGGTCTAAGCCCCGTGGGGGGGAGCGGAAAAAGGTCTTCTCGGCGCGGGGGGCGAGGCAAGCCGGCCACACGCGTGGTGCCATCCGAGAGTCGCCCCGTTACGGGGAGGGGTGAGAGAGCCGCCGTGCCGCCGGGCTCGGGGTGAACAGGAAAGGGCTGCGGGGCGGGCGAGGGTGAGCCTCTGCCTCTTAAGGGTCGAAGCAGATCGTATGGCTGCGGGGAGGATTCGGCATTCACTTGCGGCGACGTTGCACGTGTTTAGGGTCTGGTTTTATATTTTCTTATACATTTTGCTAATTAAGAATATTCTGGGCGAAAGGCACCGATATTCGACCGTCTGCCGAAATGTTATTGCAGGCTTTTGCGGTTTGAATTCTTGTCCAGATAGGTTGACAAGCAACGCCGTATGCGCCGTATAACCGGTAAAAACTTTACACGGGGTTGTTAAAAACCAGTGAATTTACATTAGTGTTGACATTCTGGAATGAAGGAAAAAATAACAGACATTGTGAATTTAGTTAATCTTAAAGTTTCTTGAGCTATGGATCAAAGGTGGTAAGAGGGGAGCGATGCAAGATGAAGTTATGTAGAGCTCAGCTGTGTGCGTCTTTGAATGAAATTTGGAGGGTCTGGAAGTTTGGGTTCATTATTTGTAATATTTCTTCAAGTTTGGGACTTGATTTAGTAAGAGTAAGTATTTATAGGTGTGGCCATGAATTCTACTGAACTGTTATTTTAGTCTCGCATGTCAGAAATACATTTCGTGTCTTCAGAAACAGTGAAGCTATATGGTATGTTCGGGTGGTGCTTTGCTGCATGGTGTGCAATGTTCTCCACTGCTGTATGAAATAACAATTGAGACCCGGAAGATGGATTACTCTGCTTGTGTGCTGAGCGGAGTTGGAGTTTCTTTTCCTTTTCCTGATGCTTTGATACAATGAAAAGGCGATGGGGGGAGGGAGGAAGCCAGTTCAGTGTTACACTAAGTGTAGCAACATATTGAAAACTTGTGCTTGGTTCTTGAACAGAGAATTGGGTTTATTGTCAATGCATCTGAATTAACGACTACTTCATGACATTGTATCCCAATATGTCAAAACATTTGTTAATCAATGCAGGAGGTCTGCTGTCTTTACATTCAGAACATCCTAGTGAGGCAAGAGGTTAGAAACACCTCATAAAACCATTTTCAGATTGTGGGGTGTTTGTTCTGTTCGGTTTTCACTGCTGCAGTTTTTACAGGTTTTAAGGCAGGAGAGCCATTAAAAAGACATGAAGTATCCCTACATCTACATTGCCAACCAAAATAGCATCAAATCTCTTTGTGTTTACTTTCTTTGTTTTGTTTTGTGTTCTCTTTGGGGAACAGCCATTTAAAACATCTAGAATTTGAGCGAGGTATGTCAGTGATTTATGCCTGGATAGAGGTCTCTGATCTGCCAAACAAGTGTCCTGCAGAGTCTGCACCTGTGAGGGCTTCTGCTGCTGCTAAATTACAGCGCTGGTGTGTTTCAGTGCAGTTGAAGCCTAGCCATAGTACTAGTTAAGCTGGTCCTATGATGACTATAATGATTTTCATAAGAAATAAATATACTTTCCTGGCATTTCATGATACGTTCAGCAAAAAAAGTTCCTGTGGTTTAATTTAATGCCAGGATAGACTGGATTCAGCATTTACCCTAAGAGAAAATGAGTAGCTAAAATCAACCTGCAATTTGGATTATCCATATGGATATGTATCACCTCCTGGAACTCAGTTCAATGTGTTTGCAAAGAATTTAATTTCTTGAAACTCTTGTGACCAAAAAATAAAAGGAAACCCAAAACCCCACCAAGCAACCAACCCTCTCCAAAAAAAAAACCCCAACCACCATCACCACCTATCAGTATATTCACTTTGATATCTTTTGTCTATATTAAATAATGTCTGCAGCATTGTCAGGAATAAAGCTGTGTTCAGACCTACATGAAATGATGGGGTTTAGGTGGATGTTTATAGTTCTGTGGGTCTGGCCTTGCTGTCACACCAGCTTTCTAAACCTGCAAGGAAATAAACCCAAAGCATCCCATGCATTTTCATTCAGGCTGAAGCTAGCTATTGCTTTTTGACATTTGGTTAGTCAGATTTTGGGGGGAGGAAAATCTTCTAAACACACTTTGTCAGAATCAGACTTCTGGTTTTCTAACTATTGAAAGTATTTGTTAACTATTTATATGCAGCTTGTTGGGTACCCTGTCACTAAACTAATGTTCTGAGGTCCCTGTTAGGGAGCCAGCATCATCTTTTGACTGAAACTTTCAGAAATGAACCTAAAATCCAAGAGTTGTGGGGGGACAGCTTGTGCCAGTAGCGCCTGCTGTGTGGAGCTCAGGAAATGGCAGGTTTATATTTCTCAGTAACTGAATGTAACTGTTTCTTAGTTTCCTGGAATAGTTCTTATCGTGCTGAGATGAAGATTAAAGTGATAATAGGAAACATGAAGCGAAGTATAGCTACTTTTTAACACAATGCATTTATGTCTTGCAAAATCTGAGTTTCCAAACATGTTTTGGATGCTCTGCATTGCTGAAGCAGCTATTGCATTTCCAGGCACTACTCTGCTGGGTATTTTTTCAGGGTATTTTTTTTTCTCTTTAGCTTTGTCAAGCTTTGTCCTGAAGACTTGGCAGAAATCATTCAGCATCCTCAGAAGACATTGTCTCGTCATTTCTTTCACACTTCAGCAGATGTATATTGTGTTGCAGTTCCTATCAATGTGACTGTTATGTATGAGGATTGTGGGTGGTCACATTCTTTGTGTGAATATTTGGAAAACCAGCAAGCCCAGAACAAGGATTCCAATAGATTTCACTTGGATCTTTGTTGCCTATAAGCCTTGCTGCTTACAAGGTGATTCTTCTGAAACTTTGAAAACAAGGTGGCATTTTGCTAGGAAAACCAGCCATTTGGAACTGTTCTTGTGGGAGTAAGCAAGTACTTTGTATGAGCATCATTGTTCACACAGTATCAAAATACAGCCCTTCTGTTTTGCAACACAGAGGAAGGTAGCTGAGAAACTAATAAGAAACCTGTTTAGGCTGCGAGATATTTGTTCTGTAGCACAGTGTGAAATGCTGTGTGAACCTGCTGGAAGCTGGAATAGAATAGAATAGAATAGACCAGACCAGGTTGGAAGAGACCTTCAAGATCATCGTGTCCAACCTATCATCCAACACCACCCAACCAACTAACCCATGCAACCAAGCACCCTGTCAAGCCTCCTCCTGAACACCTCCAGTGATGGTGATTCCACCACCTCCCCGGGCAGCCCATTCCAATGGGCAATCACTCTCTCTGTGTAAAACTTCTTCCTAACCTCCAGCCTGAACCTCCCCTGGTGCAGCCTGAGACCGTGTCTTCTTGTTCTGGTACTGGCTGCCTGGGAGAAGAGACCAACCTCTGCCTGTCTACAACCCCCCTTCAGGTAGTTGTAGAGAGCAATAAGGTCACCCCTGAGTCTCCTCTTCTCCAGGCTAAGCAATCCCAGCTCCCTCAGCCTCTCCTCATAGGGCTTGTGTTCCAAGCCCCTCACCAACTTTGTTGCCCTTCTCTGGAAACGCTCCAGCAAGTCAACCTCCTTCCTAAACTGAGGGGCCCAGTATTGAGATGGACTTGGTTTATGTCTTTAATGAGTACCTGTGTAAATGCTGCCAAATTTTCACTGACAAAATACCGATGCGTAGCTAGAATAATGAGGTAGAAAACATAGCTTGCCTGGAGCAAAATGCTCTAGAACACCATTAAGCAGAGTGCCTGAACGAAATGCATCTTGTTTCAACATCTCTGATTTCAGAATCAGGTTCCTGAGCTGGATGGTTGCATGTGAAAATATAATGTAAGCGGAAGTTGTCCTAGTCTGAAATCTTCAGCAGCAATTAGAGGAAATGGATGGTTATGTAATAAACTGGGCTTGTTTTTTCACATTGCTCTTAGTCAAACAGATCCCTGGTTGCTTTTGCTGCTTGGCAAGTGATGCAAGTACGTATTTCTGTTGAAAAAGGAAAACAGCTTTATTTGTGAGTGGAACTGATTCCCTTCTTAACACAGAACGTGCAGTGTAACATAGAAGATTTACTATCTGGTGCATTTTTCACCTGCTAGTGCACTTGAATTCTGATATGCAGAATTACAGTTCAGCTTGATTTCAAAGTCTTAACATTTTGGATCTTCTCTGCCAGGTCCTCATGTTCTTTTTCCATGTGCTCTGGGTTTGTGGTCTTGTGAGAACTTTCTTTTGTGGCCTCTTCTTGTAAACTGCAGTCCCAAGTTTGGCTTCAGATTTCCTCACTGCTGACCAATATAACATTATGCTGCAAAAAGCCTGGCATATTCATTTTGGATAAAAAGCAGTCAAGTCTGTTTGATGCTAAGAGGTCGTTTGGTCCAAACTGATGACACCAATTGCTAGTAAATTCAAGCATGTATGTATATGCAGTTTCATAGTCCTTCTCATCAAGGGTTTAATCAATTCAGCATAGCAATGCTTCTGCTAAAGACAGAATCTTCAGGGGACTTAACTTTCTCTTTTTTTCTTCTTCCCCCCCCCCCCCCCCTCTTGGTGCTGAAATGCCCTAAATTTGCTTTTGGTTAGATTTTTGTGTTTTTGCAATACATACAAAAATGCAATGAAAGGGCACATGAAATTCTCAGCTTTTTTGTCTTTCTCAGTTGAATGAGAGGACAAGAGTGAATAGCATAAAAAACTTTTTCACTGTGAGGGTGACTGAACACTTGAACAGGCTGCCCAGGGGAATTGTGGAGTCTCCCTCTCTGGAGATATTCAAAACCCACCTGGATGTGTTCCTGTGTGATCTGGTATAGGTGATCCTGCTCTGTCAGGAGGGTTGGACTAGGTCATCTTTCAAGGTCCAACCTCTAACATTCTGTGACTGTGGGAAAAAATGTGTTCAGAGGAGCCACTGGTATGTCAGACCAGCAGTTACCTGACATCGCTTCACTTGACTCTGTGGAATGAAACATTTAAGGCTTCCATATATAGATGAAAGGCACGAGTTGAGTGAATGCTGAAGATCCTGCCACAAAGGATATTGAAGTCCTGAAGTACTTAGGCTGGCTTTTTTGTTTAGCTTTACCTTTGCTTACTGAAGGTTTTGAAGCAGGCTTTGATTCTGTGTGTTAGGTGCTAATAGTCTGTAGAAGGCAATGAGGAAACAAAGGCTGCCCTGTCTTTTGAGTAATACTAAATATTCTTCTCTTGGGTATTCTGACTTCAATATATTTCCAATGTCTAAACTCCAAGTTCATCTGAGCTGGAATTGTAGTTGTTTTTCAATTTCTTATAGAAGTATTAAGATTCTGTAATTGTGGTTTATTTAAATTAGATGATTTCTATCTGTGCTATACATTCTAGCTAGATTACAGCTGAAGATAACTCAGTCTTTCATTCCCCCTTTGTTCCCTGAGCAATCAGGTCTCCTGTTTGAAGTTGCTGGGAGTTTGATCCTGCACTTTCTGCTTCCTTTGGACCTTGTCCCTCCTTATGCTTGCCTACTAGAATAAACAACACACTCTGACTACTGGATTTTGATCTACATTTCATTCATTAGCAGCTGAATTTGGTTGGTGCCTTAAGGTGCTTTTTTTCTGACCCAGCTAGCCAAAAGAGCCTTTTGTCTTGTCAGTTTCTCTTGTCAGAAGTAAGCCCAAGGGAGCTGGGCAGGAGTTTTGTTTATGTTTAGGAGAGACTGTAAACAGGTATGGTGAAGGGCTTAACATAGGCTTGAACGTTGATTCCCTTGCTGTGCAGTCACCTCGGATACATGGGTGAAGATCATCCCATTAAGCTTTTAAAACAGTGCTGCAAGAGTAACATTGATCTGAACTGCTAATGACTAGAACTTAACATGGCAAGCTGGAAGGCTTTCTCTTAAGGATGGTGGTTCAATTTTAGACAGATGATGATAAATCTTGCTTTTTGAGGGGGATAAAAACCCCCAAAAGAATCTGAAGTCAGTTAAAATACCACTGTGATGCAGTAAAGGACAACTTGAACATGTTTCAGCTCTGTTTTGCAGCAGTGTGATGGTTATGGCATTGATTGTGTAGTCAGCCCAATAGTAGCTCTTATGAAAGCACTAGTAATTAATACTAGTGATTGTTTTAATCTTACTCATTTCTATTACTCATGACACATTTTCCTCTATTACTCATTTTTTTGCTATTGCTCATTACTGGCAGTGAGTAACAGCCACCACTTCTTAGGAGAAAAATGGCCTTTTTACTTTTAAGACCAGTCTTCTTTACCAAATTGAATCCACTGGTTTACTGTCTTTGTCCTTTTTATGCAGAATTATTTTAATACTTGTGAAAGGGCCACGAGGATGATCAGAGGGCTGGAGCACCTCTCCTGTGAGGACAGACTGAAGGAGTTGGGGCTGTTCAGTCTGCAGAAGAGAAGGCTCTGAGGTGACCTCATTGTGGCCTTCCAGTATCTGAAGGGAGCCTGCAGGAAGGCTGGGGAGGGACTTCTCAGGATCTCAGGTAGTGATAGGACTAGGGGCAATGGAATGAAGCTGGAGGTGGGGAGATTCAGGCTGGAGGTGAGGAGGAAGTTCTTCACCATGAGAGTGGTGAAGCCCTGGAATGGGTTGTCCAGGGAGGTGGTTGGGGCCCTGTCCCTGGAGGTGTTTAAGCCCAGGCTGGATGAGGCTCTGGCCAGGCTGATGTAGTGTGGTGTGTCCCTGCCCATGGCAGGGGGGGTTGGAAGTAGATGATCCTTGTGGTCCCTTCCAACCCTGACTGATACTATGATACTAAATTAGAAACAGATAAAGGATTGATATTAAGTTACACATCACTTTATTTGCCTCGCTATATAGTAGATGTAATGGCCTTAGATTCCCATCTAGATCCTCATCTGAGTATCGTGCTCAGAGAGCTGAGGTTGATCAGGTTTCTGTTTGAGCAGTATTTGTTCCTGACGAGGAGAGAGAAACTGCTGGAACAATGAGAGATCAAATCTGAGAAATCTTGAAAGCAAATGAATTTGTAAGCTCATAGTTGATCTGCATGGTAGTTTCTATTAGTTGTGCTGATTGTCCTTGGAATAATGAGTCGTAAGGTGGGTTGATAGGTTGGACACGATGATCTTGGAGGTCTCTTCCAACCTGGTTTATTCTATTCTATAAGATAAAGGCTTCGTTTTGTTTTTACTGAGAGATCATTTAGGAGTCTGCTTATTGCAGGTTATTTTTTTCCTTTAACATAGGGACAGAATATGTCATGGGGTGGGAGAAACTAAAAGTAAAACTCCTTAAGTTGCTACTGTTGCTTATAGCTTTTCATTTGTTGTATGTTAATTTTTGTCGTCTTCTTCCCTGTGAAAGAAACACAACAGTCTGCTAAGGGCGTTCCTCAGCTTTTAAAGCCTGAGGAGATTACCTATCTCAGGGCAAACTTGATACATGTAATAGATCTGTTTGTTCTTTTGGCTCTGCTGTAACTTTGTCACGGATGATCCGTCGGTTCTCATGTTGTAAAGCCAGTTGCTAAAGGCAGCTATCCAAATCAGTCTTACGGCGGTGCAGTCACCTTCTTTTTCAACAAGACTCTAAATTTGTCTTTGTGGGTTTTCAAGGGCTTTAGAACTCAATTGTTGTTGCCTTTTAATGCTTGATAAACTGTATATCCCTTCCAATTCGCAGGTCAGTGTTCCATCTATTGCTTGTGCTAAGAGCTTTGCTGAGATCTTTTCTGCCAAATGGGCAGTCAGCAGATGAAAAAAAAAACATTGATTACTGATAAGCTGGAAAGACTTCTGCCTTGTCCAATAAATTTTTGTGACCTTTTTTTGTAACAGAGTGTCAATATAAAAGAAACTTGGCTCTTTGGAAGAGCAATGTGCCCTTGTGGCCAGGAAGACCAACAGTGTCCTGGCGTGCATGAAGAGTATGTCCAGCACTCAAGGGAGGTTCCCCTCCCCCTCAGCTCTGCCCTGGTGAAGCCTTATCTGGAGTACTGTGTTCAGTTCTGGGCTCCTTACTTCAGAAGGGACAGGAAAATGCTTGAGAGGGTACAGCAAAGGGCTGCAAAGACAATTAGGGTACTAGAATATCTATCTGTTTCACCAAGAAAGGTTGAGAGTCCTGGGGCTTTTTAGGCTGGAGAGGAGAAAGACTGTGAGGGCATCTTATCAATGCTTGTAAATACTTAAAGGGTGGGTGTCAGGAGGATGGGACCAGTCTTTTTTCAGTGGCAGGCAATGACAGGACCAGAGGTAATGGGCACAAATTTGAATGTAAGAATTTTCATCTAAACATGAGGAGGAACTTATTTATGTTGAGGATGGTGGAGCACTGAACAGGCTATACAGAAAGGTGGTGGAGTCTCCATCTCCAGAATCATTCAAAGCCCACCTGGATGCCATTCTGTGCAACCTGCTCTAGGTGAACCTGCTGTGGCAGAGGTGTTGGACTAGACAATCTCCAGAGGTCCTGTCCAACTCCTGTCTTTCTATGATTCTATGAAGAGGGATTTTTGATTGATCTGTAGCATAGATGGGAAAGTAAATCTTGTAATTACTTCAGTTATCTAAAGACAAAGCCAAAAGGATGGTGCATCGTGCTAGCTAGAAATTGGAGATTTTCTTCATCAGCCATGTGTGCCTTTTCATTTTTGTTGATAGTGTAGTATGTCACAGAATCACCAAGGTTGGAAGAGACCTCAAAGATCATCAAGCCCAACCTGTCACCACAGACCCCATGACTAAACCATGGCACCGAGTGCCATGTCCAATCCCCTCTTGAACGCCTCCAGGGTGTTTCATTTAATTCAATTGCACATTTGTTCTTAGTATTCAGTATCACTAAGGTTGGAAGAGACCTCAAAGATCATCGAGTCCAACCTGTCACCACAGACCTCATGACTAGAGTAGGGAGGACACTACTGCCCACTGCAGGCTTGAACTCACAACCTTCCCATTAAGGGTCTTATGTGCTACCGATTGAGAAAGATCAAAATTCTAACACCAGGGAAAGGGGCTATCAATTCAGCATTTTAAACATGGCTTTCATGTAAGTATAGATTCCTCTTCACATGCTTAGGTAGTGCTTGCATTGATTTACTTGTGCATGATGATGTTCAAGGAACTGCAATACCTGCAGCTGCTGGTGTAACTCTTTCATCATGCTTGCCTAGCCCACCATGAGGCTGTGCCATGCCTCTAATTAGAAGAGAATTGCAATTGCACCCATGTCTGGATGATGTATGGAGGTGACCTCATTGTGGCCTTCCAGTATCTGAAGGGGGCCTACAAGAAGGCTGGGGAGGGACTTCTCAGGATATCAGGTATTGACAGGACTAGGAGGAATGGAATGAAGCTGGAGGTGGGGAGATTCAGGATGTGAGGAGGAAGTTCTTCACCATGAGAGTGGTGAAGCCCTGGAATGGGTTGTCCAGGGAGGTGGTTGAGGCCCCATCCCTGGAGGTGTTTAAGCCCAGGCTGGATGAGGCTCTGGCCAGCCTGATCTAGTGTGGGGTGTCCCTGCCCATGGCAGGGGGGGTTGGAGCTAGATGATCCTTGTGGTCCTTTCCAACCCTGACTGATACTATGACACTATGATTGTTTTTAAAATAGTATGCAACCTGTCTTTCATGTCAGAATAAATTTGGACTTAAAAAGGGGTTAAAATGAAATGGTTTTGCCCATTTGTGGTGGGTTGAAAACTGCCCCCCAACATTAAGTTTGCCAGACCAGCACAGCTGGAGCAAATGAAAGCTGTATTTAGAAGCAAAACTACAATATACAATGAAATGCAGTGAATATGTATAGAATGTGCAATATTTACAGGTATCTGGTTAGTTATGATAATATTCCAGACTAGTATAATGAATATTTTGCACCTACCTACCTTTTTTCCCCCCTTTTTTTAGAGGTATTGCTGTAATATGGGCCTTATGAAGGGATTGGAATCAGCTTACTAGAAAAGCTTTTTGAGCTTACTTGCTTTTTTCCCCCCTTGGAATTAAACTGAGTTAACAGTTTCAATAGTGGAAGGAACCAGTTTGTGTGGTGAGTGTGGTGCATCTGCCCAAGTCAAATATAACATATATAGAGCTAATAATATCTAGGAAGCTGCAGTCTGGTGCCTTTTCGCTGAGCTATTACTTAACAAAAATTGTCAGTATTTCACATTTGTAACTTGGGGATTCTTGTTTTCTGTAGAGCAGTCAGTTGTATTCCATGTGCTTTCCTAAAGTTGAGCTTTGTGTTCAATATTTTTCTAGAACATCAAGTTCTTGACATCCTGTATCCAAGAACTTGGAGCAGCAGAAAGACAGTTTTCACCATGATGAGAAGTTGTCTGCTGGGTAAGTTAAGTGCCAGTATCTGGCACCAATCTGTGATCTTTTCAGTTGGGGAAAACAGCTACCAGTTGTAATAGTATCACAGTATCAGTTGGGGTTGGAAGGGACCACAAGGATCATCTACTTCCAACCCCCCTGCCATGGGCAGGGACACCCCACACTAGAGCAGGCTGGCCACAGCCTCATCCAGCCTGCTCTTAAACACCTCCAGGGACAGGGCCCCTACCACCTCCCTGCACAACCCATTCCAGGGCTTCACCACTCTCATGGTGAAGAACTTCCTCCTCACCTCCAGCCTGAATCTCCCCACCTCCAGCTTCATTCCATTCCCCCTAGTCCTATCACTACCTGATATCCTGAGAAGTCCCTCCCCAGCCTTCCTGTAGGCCCCCTTCAGATACTGGAAGGCCACAATTAGGTCACCTCTGAGCCTTCTCTTCTCCAGCCTGAACAGCCCCAACTCCCTCAGTCTGTCCTCATAGGAGAGGTGCTCCAGCCCTCTGATCATCCTTGTGGCCCTTCTCTGGACACATTCCAGCATCCTCAGATGCACATGCCAGCTGAATGAGTTGCAGTGGTAGGGTGTGGTTTAGAGATGGTAGACATTAGGACAGGAAAACAAGAAGTGTTTGGGACTTGTACATGTAATTTCCATGCTGTGCAGTGATGAAACTCTTCTCAAATATTCTGTGCAATATGTCATCCTACTTTTTTTTAATGTTGCAGAACCCATGGGGTCAAGCCCTGTGATGAGTGTTCTAGGAGTGAGATAACTGGAAAATTGTTAACATCCATTTACTTAGGCAGGCAAAATATCTCTATGTATAATAAGCTATGTATATTTATCTCTGTCATTTTATGCTGTGGTGCCTTGTCAAGCTGCCTGGTATTTCAGGTAAATTTGAAGTAGCAGTTCATTATAGTAAATTAGATGTGACTGATTTCCTTTGTTAGTGAATTTTACATCAAAATGTGTAGAAAGTAAAAATGGTTAGCTTCTGCTCTGCATTTGGTGGCAACTGGAGTATTGAATTATTGCACTGTTGTTTTGTACCTCCATTTGCTGTTTGATGGATCATTTTACACTATAATACTGTTACTGCATGGGGGAAAAAACGTGTTCAGCAGTCTCAATGACCTCTGGAAAAGATAATTTCTCTGGCAGTTTGAAATGTGGTTGATATTTTCACCTGAATAGTCTTGACTATTTTTGTTCACAAAGCCTACAGAATATTAGATCTGTAGTTTAAATAGTAGGGGGGAAAGCCCAGCTTACCATGAGAAATATTTTTCATCTTGGTTTACTTCCAGTTACTGACAATGTGGAAATTCCTCAAATAGTCTGAAAGGCAGAAGTAAAGCTTGCCTTCTTCTGAACTTGAAGGTTTTGAAATAGGTTTTTTTTCTGGTTTCAGTTTTTGGGTTGTGTTTAAGATAGCATTAGAGGTTTGTTCAACAAGGAAATTCTGATTTGCCTTTATGCTTTTTTTGACATTCAGTGTTCAGTATTCCTAAGGTTGGAAGAGACCTCAAAGATCAAGTCCAACCTGTCACCACAGACCTCATTAAGAATACATAAACTGTTTGAATGATATGGTGGTGTGAGGCTCGACAGGGCTCTGGGCAACCTGATCTAGTTGAGGATCTCTGCTTTGCTGCAGAGGGGCTTAGACTAGGTGACCTTTGGAAGTTCCTTACAACCCAAGTCATTCCATGATATTTGTGAATGTAATGACCAGGAGTTTGTTAGTGTAGGTTGCTGGAAAGGAACTGTTAACAAAGACCTGTAGTGATAGGATGAGGGGCAGTGGTTTGAAATTAGAGGAGAGTAGATTTAGATTGGATGTCAGGAGGAAGCTCTTTACCATGAAGGCAGTGGAACGCTGGAGCAGGTTGCCCAGGGAGATAGTTGAGGCTTCATCCTTGGACGTATTCAAGGTCAGGCTTGGCAAGGCTCTGAGCAATCTGATCTAATGGAGGATGTCTATTAAATTCTATTAAATGTCCCTGCTGACTGCAGGGGAATTGAGCTAGTTGAACTTTGGAGATCCCTTCCAACCCAAACCATTCTGTGATTCCACAATTGTTGAACTGAGTTCTAGGTAGCAAAAGTCATTATGTTTGGGGCTGGCTGCTTAATACTTTCAGGCATGAACAGGTACTAGAAAACTTCACTGTATGCAAAACAAAATGAGGGAAAAATAGTTCAGTGAGAACCACTCTGATGTATTCTGAAGTATATTTAACTTTAATTAGCAAATTACATCTTATTTCCCAAAACATTAAGCCACCTAAGCTGCTATATTTCTTCTTTAGTTATTTCAACTTTTCCTTTGACAATCTAGTTTTAATAAGCCAAGCACAAATATAACAGGACTGCTCACTCTTAATATTTTTCATGTTTTGTCCTTTTTCTGTTTAGATGTTCAGACTTCTGATTTGGGCACCAGATACTCTGGTTTGGTCACCAGATACTAGCGAGGAAGAAAACCTGTCAGTTCTGGGAGCTTGTTGGATTGTTCTCTTTCTGCAGTGTTTGAGGAGAGATTTAAGGCAAAACATCAAGGAATGGAGTTAGCTCACAGTTTGCTACTTAATGAGGAAGCATATACCCAGCTTGGTGAATTTCAGAAAGCAGAGTTCATTTTTGAATGGTTACAGTTCTTGGAAAAACTTTTACCAGTGACTAGCAGAGTAAGTATAATGAGACTTGAGAAGAAAAGCACATTGTAGAGCTGTTTCTTTTTGTCATTTCTGTTACTTTGTTTAAAAACAGAGCAGCATTCACTGTCCTTCATTTCAGGTCTTTTCTGTACATACAGTGAAAGCATGTTCAGTGTTAGCAGAAGCTTTCTAAACGTTTCAAGGTTTTGATAGGATAGGATATAATAGGATAGGATAGAATAGAATAGAATAGGATATGATGGAATGGGATGGAATGGAATGGGATGGAATGGAATGGAATGGAATGGAATGGAATGGAATGGAATGGAATGGAATGGAATGGAATGGAATGGAATAGACCAGACCAGGTTGGAAGAGATCTTCAAGGTCATCACGTCCAACCTATCAGCCAACACCATGTAATCAACTAACCCATGGCACCAAGCATCCTATCAAGTCTCCTCCTGAACACCTCCAGTGATGGTGACTCCACCACCTCCCCGGGCAGCACATTCCAATGGGCAATCACTCTCTCTGTGTAAAACTTCCTCCTGACCTCCAGCCTAAACCTCCCCTGGCACAGCCTGAGACTGTGTCCTCTTGTTCTGGTACTGGTTGCCTGGGAGAAGAGACCAACCTCTGCCTGTCTACAACCCCCCTTCAGGTAGTTGTAGAGAGCAATAAGGCCACCCCTGAGTCTCCTTTTCTCCAAGCTAAGCAATCCCAGCTCCCTCAGTCTCTCCTCATAGGGCTTGTGTTCCAAGCCCCTCACCAACTTTGTTGCCCTTCTCTGGACATGCTCCAGCAAGTCAACCTCCTTCCTAAACTGAGGGGCCCAGAACTGGACACAGTACTCAAGGTGTGGCCTAACCATTGCAGTGTACAGGGGCAGAATGACCTCCCTGTTCCTGCTGGCCATGCTGATCACAGCCCTTCAAGTTACAAAGCCACTTGTCCAATGAATGGAATTTTTAACTATTTTTCAATTACTTTAAAAATAGATAAATTAATATTATTATTTTTATTACAGATTATTACTGCAAGATTTTACAACCCCATTGTGAAAAATGGCAGTCATGCTCCCACCTAGCATGGCACATTTTTGTAGCTCTCTAGCAAACATTTTACTCTGGGTTGGTTTCTTAAATTTTCCTAATCAAATGCTAAAATATTTGTTTCCAGCCAATTCCCCAGCTGTTTGGTTTACTGTTTGGTGTATATTAAGTAGAATATGTGAGTTCCAGGCTCATTTTTGTTTTAAGGAGCATTTTAAGGCCAGTCAGTAGTGGAGTCCCCCAGGGATCAGTGCTGGGCCCCATCCTCTTTAACATCTTTATTGATGATCTGGATGAGGGCATTGAGTCCATCATCAGTAAATTTGCTGATGACACCAAGCTGGGGACAGGAGTTGATCTGCTAGAGCGTAGAGAGGCTCTGCAGAGGGACCTCGACAGGCTGGACAGATGGGCAGAGTCCAACGGCATGAGATTTAACGCATCCAAGTGCCGGGTTCTGCACATTGGCCACAACAACCCCATGCAGTGCTACAGGCTGGGGTCAGAGTGGCTGGAGAGCAGCCAGGAAGAGAGGGACCTGGGGGTGCTGGTTGATGGTAGGATGAACATGAGCCTGCAGTGTGCCCAGGCAGCCAAGAGGGCCAATGGCATCCTGGCCTGCATTAAGAACAGTGTGGCCAGCAGGAGCAGGGAGGTCATTCTGCCCCTGTACACAGCACTGGTTAGGCCACACCTCGAGTCCTGTGTCCAGTTCTGGGCCCCTCACTTTAGGAAGGATGTTGACTTGCTGGAACAAGTCCAGAGAAGGGCAATGAAGTTGGTGAGGGGCTTGGAACACAAGCCCTATGAGGAGAGACTGAGGGAGCTGGGGCTGCTTAGCCTGGAGAAGAGGAGACTCAGGGGTGACCTTATTGCTCTCTACAACTACCTGAAGGGGGGTTGTAAACAGGCAGAGGTTGGTCTCTCCTCCCAGGCAGCCAGCACCAGAACAAGAGGACACAGTCTGAGGCTGCGCCAGGGGAAGTTCAGGCTGGAGGTCAGGAGGAAGTTTTACACAGAGAGAGTGATTGCCCATTGGAATGGGCTGCCCGGGGAGGTGGTGGAGTCGCCGTCACTGGAGGTGTTCAGGAGGAGACTTGACAAGGTGCTTGGTTACATCGGTTAGTTGATGAGGTGGTGTTGGATGATAGGTTGGATGTGATGATCTTGAAGGTCTCTTCCAACCTGGTTTATTCTATTCTATTCTAAAAACGTGGCTATCAGAGTAAAGGAGATGATTGTTTTTAAAGGAAGTTCTTTCTAAATGCTCAAATTCTTGAAAATCTACTATATTCCTGTGATTATTTTGGTTTTACTTTAAAACAGGCATAAAAGAAGCCAAAAAAAGGCCAATTTTGCTTTTAGCAAGTTATAACTATACAGATGCCATAGGGAAAATGCACTTGGAATGCTATTAGGAAGACTTGTGCTCTGAAAAATGTGGTGGGTGGGTTTAATTATTTCTGTTGTAAAGAAGAATAAAACAGTCCCATACTTGAGATGGCTTCTCTTTAAGTGGAAAAGTGCAGTAAAATGTTGGGGTTTAATTAAGAAGGTCAGATTATCTGAGTGGCAATAATGAAAAGTCAAGACACTTAGCCTTACTTATCATTAACCTTTAAATTGAACTGAAATTTGACTGGTTACTGATTTTTGTTTCCAGGCTGATATACGGGAAAACCAGAAGAAACTGGTTGAACAATTGACTTCTTTATTAAACAATTCACCAGGCCCTCCTACCAGAAGGCTCATTGCCAAGAATTTAGCTGTTCTTTATAGCACTGGTGACACTTTTTCTGTTTACCAAACCATTGACAAATGCAATGAACTCATTCGGAGCAAAGATGATTCCCCAAGTTACCTGCCTACAAAACTGTAAGTATACATATGTATGTATTTTAACCCAAAAGTGAAGTCCAGTGGTAACAAGAGGGACTGATAGCGTGGTGAGATGTTCATGTGTGATAGAGTAGGCTCCCACACTTCTGCCCACTGTGCTTTCTACCACATAACACAGAATTTGGGACCATTCCTGTTTGGGTGGGTTGGATTGGTTGATGGCTTGGACACGATGATCTTGAAGGTCGCTTCCAACCTGGTTTGGTTTATTCTAATAAAATGGAATAGAATTAAACAAGTTGGAAGAGACCTTTGAGATCATCAAGTCCAACCTAACATCCAACACTCTCTAATCAACCATGGCACCAAGCACCCCATCCAGTCTCTTCCTAAACACCTCCAGTGATGGTGACTCCAGGTATCATAGGTATCATGACTGTGGGTTTATCCAGCTGTAAAAAGAAATCTTTTCTTTGGTCTTACATCTTTCAGATTTTTAGACTTGGCAATTACAAAGAGAAAAGTAATTCATGAGAAACCTGCAAGCACATTCAAATTACTTCCTTCCCCCTAGGTTTTATAACAGTTTTATTTTAATCATTTAGTATATGCTGCCTTCAGGGTAGAATTATGATGAGTTAAGTACTTGTGTAGGGTTTTATTATATTCTTTTATGTCTCTTTACTGGAAAATTTTGAGCAAGAAACTCAGCTGCATGTTGGGAGGAAAAAAATCCAGGTCAGTACTTACAGCATAAATTGAAGTTTAATAAACTTCAACTATGTTTTTCTTCCTTATTCAGAAGTTTCTTGTTATGATTCACGTAAATATAGCATCAAACCAATCCCATTCCAATGCTTGAATGTCACATTACTTTCAAAGCATTTAACACACAGGCAATATGGTGGCTGATGGGCTTTGATGTAGAGTGCATATATCAGAACAAAATGTGACCTACCTAGCCAGCTAGTGTTTACTGGATCCACTGGAAAGAAATATCTTGAGTGATATGAAAGCTAACCTAAATTAATTTATTTAGGAGTATAGGAATGCTGAATTTGTTGTTTGTTGTGTTTATAATGACTGAATATGCTTTAAGGTGATAAACTGAGGCCAGTTTATGCTTTGTGGCTTTGTTCAGTGAGGGAACAAAACCAGCTTGCCATATTTACTGAACCATGCTTTACAGCAAGTCAAACAAACACTGCTTGTTACAAAAAAAAAGGGGAGTCAGAATGTTAGGGGTTGGAAGGGAACTCGAGAGATCAAGTCCAACCCCCGCTGCTAGAGGAGGTCGCACAGGAATGTTTCTAGGCGGGTTTGGAATGTCTCCAGGTCCACAGCCTCTCCGGGCAGCCTGTTCCCAGGGCTCGGGCAGCCTGTTCCCAGCGCTCTGCCACCCTCACAAGGAAACAGTTTTTCCTTGTGTTCATGTGGAATCTCCTATGCTCCAGCTTGCACCCATTGCCCCTTCTCCTATCACTGGACATCACTGAGCAGAGCCTGGCTCCATCCTCCTGACACCCTTCACATCTTCATAAACATGAATGAGGTCACCTCAGTCTTCTCCAAGCTGAAGAGACCCAGCTCCCTCAGCCTTTCCTCAGAAGGGAGATGCTTTCCATAACTAAGTTATTAAACATCAGTAAAATTAAAAAAAATGCATCTGAATTGACTGCCACAGGACACACAAAAAAAACAGTGAATGTGGTAGTGTTGGACACTCTGTGTGTACACCAGGAACCAACAGGGTGGAAGACAGTTGGTGATCTGCAGTTGCATAACTGAAAATCAGCAATGAAAAACAGAGTCAAAAGGGGCAGGTGTTTGAAAAGAAAGTAATAACAGTACTGAGAAGAGCAGTAAGCCAGAGAATTCCAAGTACAAAATACAGTTATTGAGTACACTCCTTAATCCAACTGGAAAACTGGATATAGTTCTGTGATAAATGGTTGTGTCCTGGTTCCACTGGGGTAGAATCAGAACTGGTTTTCTGTTCAGGAAAGCTGCATTTTTGAGAAGACTGCAGCACTCCATTTGATGAGAGCAAAGCTGATAAAACACTTTGTTTTCACTTGTGGCCAGCCATTGTATGTGGATCTCCATAGTGATCAAGGTCTTCATCAGTTTTGTGTTAGCCAGGTGCTAAAGCATGGAGGAGTGAAAGTCAGGTCAGTTGCCCCATGGTGGCTAATGGAACATCACACTCACTACAAATCAGCAGGTTTGCTGGGGACAGTCTCTCTTTCTGATAGCCACCATCCCTGAAGGGTCTTGTCCATTGTTCTGCTCCAGAGGTCTGCTCTCCTGTTTGCTGTGATTGTTGCATTTTTGCTGGGCCTGTGGTTTTCTCAGTGCTTGACATCCATCATTCCCTGCTGGGAGTACACAGCTCATGACCATTATGTTGACTGAGTATAATTTTCTGTTCTTTCTATTAGTGCTAGCATTAATATCACTTTTTAAAATTATTATTAAAGCTGTTTCTACTTCAACACACAAATCTTGCCTTTTCCTGATGCCCCTTCCTGTCACTGGGAGGGGTGTCATTGGGTGACATAAAACTGGCTGAAGGAAGTCAGTTTATAACAAAATTCCCAAAGCCTGGCCAACAGAACAGAGAACCATGAACTGTTCTTGAAGGATGTGAAACCAAATATTATGAGTAACTTCCCTCCTGAAACCATACAGATCTTTCACTACAGTGAAGAAAACTAAAGCTAGTCAAACATTATTGTGCATTAATGATACAGTATATAAAATAAAACAGAATCTGTTTTTCTTCTTTTACTTCAGAAGCTAATCCTATTTCTGACAACCTAAAAGCAGAGTCAGTTTTATTTTCCAATATTATGATATTATTTTCTTTTCCTGTTCTTTCCATTTGACCTCTTGTGCAGTCTTTTGAGTTAAGAATGTGTTTACTGTAAAGAGTTTTAGTCCTGCAAAGTAAATTATTGGTATACTACAGGCTCCTCAGCAGTGAGAAACATTTATGTTATAGGTGAGTCGTAGCAAGGGAGCTCTGTAGGCATTCCTTGCATCAGCTGTAAGGCACCACAGTGGAGGAAGGGGGATGGTGTTGGCAAAGGAGGGGCAATGGAGTCCATTTGCAATGAGGCAGAAGAGTAGAATCATAGAATCACTAAGGCTGGAAAAGACCTTTCAGATCATTGAATCCAACCATAACCCAACTACTGTGACCTCTAAACTATATCCTGAAGCACTGCAGCTACAGCTTCTTGAACACCTCCAGGGATGGCAGCTCCACCATCGCTCTGGGCAGCCTGTTCCAATGCCTCATCTCTCCCTCTCTCAGTAGAGATATTTCTCCTAATGTCCAGTCTCTTGGCACAACTTAAACCTGTGTCCATCCCTAGTTACTTGGGAGAAAAGAGCAATACCAGTCTCACTACAACCTTCTTTCAGGTAGTTGTAAAGAGAAATAAGAAGAGTCTGGCTCCATCCTCCCCACACTCACCCTTCACATCTTTGTGAACATGAATGAGGTCACCTCTTAGTCCCCTCCAAGCTAAAGAGCCCCAGCTCCCTCAGCCTTTCCTCAGAAGGAAGATGTTCCACTGGCTTCAGCATCTTTGTGGCTCTGTGCTGAACTTTCAAGCAGTTCCCTAAGGTCCTTCTTGAACTGAGGGGCCCAGAACTGGACACAGTATGCCAAATGTGGCCTCACCAGGGCAGAGTAGAATAGAATAGAATAAACCAGGTTGGAAGAGACCTTCAAGGTCATCGCGTCCAACCTATCATCCAACACCACCCAAAGGAGAACTTCTCTCAACTTACTAATCACACTCTTTCTAATACATCCCAGGATGCCTTCTTGGCCACAAGGGCACATTGCTGGGTCAAATGAATGAAATTCATGGTAAGGTTTAAAAGTGGATTTGAAAGATTGCATAACCTCAACTCTGACATTATGCAAGTTCCTTCCCAAGCTTTGTATCTGCATTTCTCCTGGAGCATTATATGCCACACACAGACCTCGGGCGGGGGTGGTGGTTTTTGTTTGTTGTTTTCTTGTTTTTAATCCACTTAAATTTTTGGAACATGCTGTTTAGTTGTTTTGTTGTTTGCCCACTGATTACATGAGTCATCTTAATCCCTGTCATCTATTACTGCATTCATTTTCATGCCTCTTTGGATTTGCTTTTGTTTTAGTGCTGCGGTGGTATGCTTGGGCTATTTGTACAAAAAATTGGGAAGAATTTTGGGAAACAGTTTTACTGACACCGTTGGGAATGTGCTTAAAGCAATGAAGAATGCAGAGGTATTGGAACAGCATGTTTAAAACAATGATTGGAAAAATGATAGGATGCTTAGCCTGGGAGGCTGGACCTAGGAATATGAGAAAGTGCATGTTGTTAAAATATGAAAGAGCTGTGGAACGCCACAGGATAAAAAAATCAGTGTTTGGATTCCCAAGAATTACTAGAGAGTTAATGGATTATGATGACAAAAGGATGGATCATAGCTGTTATCAGTCTGGTTTCATGAAAGAACTTGATACACAGAAAATTTAATTGCCTTATTAATAAGAACATTTTTTTGTCAAGCTTATACTTCATGCTTTGAGTTTTAAACTGCTAGTGAGTACTTTGTTGTTGTAGAATATAGACTTACTATGTTCACTTGCTTATAGAGTTATAGAGCAAGCTGTCTGCTTTAACTCACCAGCATAAGCAGATATCCCAAGTCTAAAAGACCCAAATCATTGTTTACCTGTTTCACGTAGCTGGCGTTTTGTGCTTCTCAGGGCTTGGAGTTACAAAGCTTTAACGTTTCTCTTTGCTGTTTTTCAGTCTCAAGGTCGCTATGAAATCATGCTTAGTTTGCAAAATATATTAAATGGTTTAGGAGCTGCTGCTGTCCCCTGCCACAGAGACATTTACAAAGCTGCCAGGTCCTGTATGACAGATCGATCCATGGCAGTCCGCTGCGCTGCTACGAAGGTAAAGGGCTCTGATAGCTGGTTTGATTAACTAACCCTCCCCCACATAAAATTCTCTGCTGTTGATGATGAACACAGCAGTAAATACATCGTGTGCTTATCTTAATGTCTTTGATATTGCCTTGACAGCAAAAGTTCAAGCTGTTTTAATATGAAGCAGCATGGTTATTTTGTCAGGGGGGACTCTGTGTAGTATGTAGCAGACTAAAATTTTTACTGAGTGCTTTTCCACATCAAAACATTTTCATTTCCCTTGTTTATCTAGTGTCTTCTTGAACTTCAGAAGGAAGCAGTATTTATGTGGAGTACAGACCTGGATAGTGTTGTGACCTTGTGTTTTAAATCCTTTGAAGGCTCCAATTATGACGTACGATTAGCAGTGGCAAAGCTTTTAGGCACAATATTGGCTAGAGCTCTAACATCTAAGCAGACAACAGGTAAAGTATGTACTTTGCTGATTCCCCATCTGTAAAAATCTCTCAGATAATAAGAAACTCTCAAATTATATTGAAACTTGAAATGAAATCACAATGTAAGCATCATCTGGCTGTTCATATCTCTGGTTTGGTCTCTTTTTGTGGTATTTTTCCCTGTGAAGTGCTGTGGTTTTGGTTGTGTTAATGTGTGTGTGTACATATATATATACATACACAAGCCCTATGAGGAGAGGCTGAGGGAGCTGGGGTTGTTTAGCCTGGAGAAGAGGAGACTCAGGGGTGACCTTATTGGTCACTACAGCTACCTTAAGGGAGGTTGTAGACAGGCAGAGGTTGGTCTCTTCTCCCAGGCAACCAGCATCAGAACAAGAGGACACAGTCTCAGGCTATGCCAGGGAAGGTTTAGGCTGCAGGTTAGGGGGAAGTTTTACACAGAGAGAGTGATTGCCCATTGGAATGGGCTGCCCGAGGAGGTGGTGGAGTCACCATCACTGGAGGTGTTCAGGAGGAGACTTGACAGGGTGCTTGGTTGCATGGGTTAGTTGATTAGGTGGTGTTGGCTGATAGGTTGGACACGATGACCTTGAAGGTCTCTTCCAACCTGATCAGGTCTGGTCTATTCTATTCTATTCATATATAAAATAAGGAAAAATATTTGTTAAAACTCTTTTTCTGTGTTACAAGGCTGTTGTTATATGGAGAGAAATTAATAGCCTCAAGAATTTAAAGGAAATATTAATTCCAGCAAGCACAAAAATTTGAGAGCCTGTCTCTTTGTTAAATTATAGAGTTAATGATATCTTAACTGGAGATCTTAAGGTTATCTTGAGCAGTTTTTCTGCCATCATCAATACCACAGTTGTATTGTCTAGCCTGACAGATGTGATCAGTTTTGTTCACTTACAAACCTCATAACAGATTTTGCTGACAGACATCATTGACCTACCTGAAGCATCCTGGCACAAAATCAACATCTCCCATCTTTGGTGTCATTCAGGCAGGACATTTTAAAAGCTCAAAGCTAAATATCTAACTGAAATGTAAGCAAAATGTAACAGGGTGCAGAGTCAGTGTGAGTCAGACTGCTCTGCTTTTAGTGGCATCAGAGAAGACCTTCAGTACATTAAGCAGCAAATCACAAAATTGCGTGTCTTTAAGCCCAGTTTACTGCCTGTCAGGTTTCTTGAGACTGTGTATTTGCAGTGGAATCTCTGAAGCCTTGATTTAGGAAATATTTTTCTAAGAATCTTACAGAGAGCAAACCATCATCACTTTCCCCAGTGAAGTGGAGCATAGTGACACTCTGACCTCTTTATAAACTCAGTAGTTTCCTTTAATCTTTGTAGGACAGTAGTTGTAGTTCTGAAGGGCTATGATTATATAAGAAGCTCATCAACTGGTTGTCTTTGATTTTAGTTATTTTTAGTTAAAAAGAAGTTAGAGCCAAGTGAGACAGGAGCTAGGTGGGAGCTAGAAGGGGTGGGGAAGCGATGGAGAGAGCAGTAAAGGAAGAAGTAAGGGCATAGTCCTGAAGTTTCAGCGTTGTATCCAATAACCTGCTGACATTGAGTGGGTGTGGGAGATTGACCTGGTTCTCTCAGTTCCTCTCATTCCTTTTCCCATGGTGATACTTGGAAGAGAATGAAGAGCACGGTGAGAATTTCAGCTCACTTAGTTTGTGTAATGTGCAATCATCATGCTAAGTTTTCACTCACATGCCCCAGCACGTATCTTAAATAAAACCATGAAATGGGAATTGGAGGTCAATAATTTTCCTAGACAGTAAACACTATTCGTTTGGAGGGCTGATTCAGTACCAAGGTGAGATGCTTTTGTTTCTGAGGGAGTCTGTAGCTTTGCCCATACCTGCCTAAGCATGGCAGAAAGGTAATCACTGTGGCTGGAGTTTGGAATGGAGAGTTTTCTTAGGCATCAAGCTGGAATGAGTTCGAATCAAGGCTTTCATGAAGCTCTGGGTGGTAGGAAGAGACCACACATACCTTTTTGCAATGGGGTCTTTGTTTAGCTGTTAGACACTGGTGACTTGAACTGTTTGAAGATAGATGAAGCAGAAAAACTTGACAAACAGTGTGATTTGCTGGAGCACTGAGCCTTAGCATGACAATTTCTGTTGTGCGGTTGCGCTCCGACAGTGTTTGGATTTGATCGTGCTGCTGTGCAAAGTGCTTTTGTGAAAATGGTTAGAGTGGAACTTTTTCCTCTAAAATGTAACAAGTTTTACAGAACTACTCCTCTAAAGATTTATGTCTGTTCTTAGCTTCCACCAGGCATAACATCCGTAGAATCTCTTTGGAAGAAGTGATGGAGCTATTGGGAACTGGATTTCTGCGCGGAAGCTGTGGGTTTCTTCGAGCCAGTGGCGATATGCTGAAAGGAACCAGTTCAGTTAGCAGAGATGTTAGAGTTGGAGTCACCCAGGTCTGGATTACATTAGTTATGATTTTTCTGAGGTTGCTAACCATTCCTATGATGACTGTTTTGCTCTCCATATAGGTCTTATTTCACCCTTCTTTGTACCTGTGACAAAATATGCGTGCTTCAGAATAACAGTTTACATCTTGAGTTAGGCTAGAAAGAAAATATTGCTGATGTTGCTTATTGTTTACTTGGCAGTTCGGAATTTTCAAGCTTAAATATGTGCTACTTGTGAAAGTTTCATGTGATATGAATTTCAAGCAAGTGACAGAAATAAGTACTTTCCTCAAAATACCTCATGAAAGGGAGAAGTTGCAAGTGTGGGGTGTCCCTGCCCATGGCAGGGGGGTTGGAACTAGATGATCCTTGTGGTCCCTTCCAACCCTGAATGATACTGTGATACTGTGATACTAACTTGGAATAGTTTCCTTCTGTGTGAGGATGTTCTGTTCTGAAAGAATGCTTCTGCTTTGACTAAATGCATGAAAATGAAGGGAAACAGAATTTCATGGGGAAAACTTCCAAATACTAGTTTTGCTCAGGATGCTCAGTTTAAGGACAGAATGTTGTTAACAGAGCAGGACTTAAATTAGATCAGATGATGCATGCTGGTAAAAAACAGTATACAGTTTTCAGATAATATCATATTGGCTTCTTCCTGTCACTGTTATGTTAAATTGGATTTTCATGCTAAGACCTAGATAGTCAGATGTTAAGCCTGTGAATTCAGACTAAAGGTCATGATTAAGCATCAAACAGCTGTGAGTTTTTTAATGTGTTACAGTACTCACAACTATTTGATATGCCCCCTTTGCAGTGAGGGAGGTTTTTTCAGTGCATTTCAACTTGTGCAGTGCCAAAAATTTCTAAAAATGACTGATAGAAGCTGCCAGACTTTGCAACAAAACAGCTTAAAGGTGCACAAAAATTGTCTTCTGTGCTCAGATCACGCTGAGTGCGAGCATTAGCTTCTGGCAAAGAGACAGGGAAGCTGGGGAACAATAGTATCTTGACAGCTATTTGCCTGGAAAATGCATGCCAGACTCCTAGGGCATTGTATATACATGGTGGGTTTATTAGTTTTCCAGGGCTGTGTATTTCAGTTCAGTGGTTTGACTATTTCATAGTATCATAGAATCATTCAGGGTTGGAAGGGACCACAAGGATCATCTACTTCCAACCCCCCTGCCATGGGCAGGGACACCCCACACTAGAGCAGGCTGGCCAGAGCCTCATCCAGCCTGGGCTTAAACACCTCCAGGGATGGGGCCTCAACCACCTCCCTGGACAACCCATTCCAGGGCTTCACCACTCTCATGGTGAAGAACCTCCTCCTTACATCCAGCCTGAATCTCCCCACCTCCAGCTTCATTCCATTCCCCCTAGTCCTATCACTACCTGATTTCCTGAGAAGTCCTTCCCCAGCCTTCCTGTAGGCCCCCTTCAGATACTGGAAGGCCACAATTAGGTCACCTCGGAACCTTCTCTTCTCCAGACTGAACAGCCCCAACTCCTTCAGTCTGTCCTCATAGGAGAGGTGCTCCAGCCCTCTGCTCATCCTCATGGCCCTTTGTACCATGGTTTTGGAGGCTGTCTCCTTTTTCTTGCATTTTTGCCTTATGACAGTTGTACCTGTGCTGATGGTACACTCTTTAACTGTTAACAGAACAGTTAATATAATGCAAGGTTTCTATTTGAAAAACTTGAAATGGTGTGTATGTGAGTGCCTGTGAGCAGGAAAAACTTCAAGTTGTAGAATGTATTAATTATGTCAGTTGAAACTTAACTGAAAAATAAGAAAGGCAGTGAAGATGACTTCTTACATGTGGAAGAAGAATTTATGTTTATTCAAAGACACAGCCAGGTCCAGGATGTAGTTCAAAATGTATTCATGGCATTGTGACTGTTCACAAGCCTATTTATCCTGTTACATTCCTTAGTTTTCATGTCTGTGAAACATGGGTAATGTGCTGGTAATAGTTGTCAATAGCTGTTACACGCTCACAGGATTGACTGGTACAATTTCTTTCTCTACACTGCTTCACTTTCTTTAATGTGAATAATTTCCTTATGAGGCAAATACAGAAGTTTGTTGATATGGGTAGCAGTTGTGAACTTCCTTATGAGGAATTCTGTGTATTGAGTTGCAAGTTCTTTTAAATTATCATTCCCCTTTCCTAATGGTAGCACATCTATTTGCTAAAAATCCAACACATGCCCATGGAAGGCATCTGTAAGGGAGTGTATTATGTAGCAAAATAAATGGTCTTGTGGTGATTAGGTTTGTAAAGTGACTCTGCATTTTCCCTCTGTGGTGACAAAGGTAGTCTTTTTGTGGTGCTTCCACTGCAAGGCAAGCAATTAAAATTCATTGAGATGAAGAGCAGTGCTTAAAGGCTGCAAATATTCCCTAATTCAAAGCCTATAATAACAAAGTTATCTCAGGGTTATAATTTTGTAACATAGTAGTTCTTAAGACGCATTCATACATTAAATTTGGGTTCCATGTGCAGAATGTTAACTAGCTGTGGAAGCTGTTGTTCAGTGGGACCAAACACAGTGTTTTACATAACAAGTGCCTGTGCAGGGTAAGCTGCCATTTCTCACACTCTGGGATGAAATAACATGGGCAAGCAATTTGAATTAGCTTGCAGTCAAAGCAGGCTGCAATATTGCAAGTACAGTTTTGGTGGTAATTTCAATTGCTTTGATGAACAAAATTGCAGGTGCCTGAAAGTGAGAATGTAAGTGATTTATAGATGCAGAGATGTATGACGAGGAGTCTCAGTTTGATGGCATTCTGCTTGTAACACTCTGCAGAGATTGAAAACTCCATGTATGAGATAGCTGGCAGTGCCTTTCCAGATGATTTTGCTCTAATATGTGGCTTCTTTTCAAATCTCTTCCAGGCATATGTGGTGTTTGTCTCTACCTTAGGAGCACAATGGCTTGAAAGGAACTTCTCTGCCTTCCTTTCCCATATTCTGGATCTCCTGTCTCAGTCTCACCCTAAGGCTATTCAGAGTCAGACGGATGCTATCGGCTGTCGCCGCTGTGTTTCATTTATCCTTCGAGCTACAGTAGGAGGCCTTCTTGGGGAAAAAGCTCAAATTGCAGCTGCCAAGGAGATTTGTCAGGCCATCTGGAAACTGAAGAAAGTTGTGGGTATGAATCTAACAAGATTAGCCATTTGGGCCTCTGTTTTAACTTTTTCAAGTGATTGTCCAATGTCCTAATCCATGGCCTGTAGGAACAGAATATGTAGTGCTGATTTATTACCATGATAATGTAGAGGGCTTTTGATGGACTGCTTTGGTTTTAACTTGGGCTGCTCATGTGTTTGTGTGTGTGTCTGTGTTTCTGCATGTTTGTACCCACACAAGTGTAAATGTATTTTCAACACCTCTTCCTTGGCAAAGGTAATTTTAATCAATTACAAGATCATAATAAATAACAAACAAACATAGAGACAGTAATTACAAACAGGTTAAATTGGCATTTAAAATATAGACAGTATTGTAAACAGATTAAATTGGCATTTAAAGTATAGACAATATTGTAAACAGGTTAAATTGGCATTTAGCATGTAGCCAGATTCTGCGTTCCTGTTCAGAGCAGCTGACACTACTGATGGTTCAATAAAGAAACATTTGTTCCTAATTGACAAAATGATTTTTTCCTGGAGAAAACAGATGTCTTGCATGACAAAGTCTTGAACACAACTTCCAAGAAAAGCCTCTGATCCCTCACCATCATCCTTCTAGGGGACAAGAAAGAGGATGCTGTGCATAAGCAGTCATCCCCTGGCGAACAGCAGCATGTTATATCCAGTTAAACATCTGAATGTTAAAGTGACATAACAATTTGTGGGTCAAAAGATGAACTTTCAGAAACTTCCAGACTTTTTCCACTTCCTTTATTCCTCACCTTCCTGTTTGCTTGCTCTGGCAACATTTCACTCTTTCTTTTTTCCTAATGTGTAGTAAAAATCTAGCAAGTTAGTTCACAGCGTGACCTCTTCAAGTCACTTTTGGTGAGGCTGAGAGTAGCATGCTTCTTACTACTTTCTGTTCCCCACCACTTAAAGATAAGCAATTTGGTAGTTTCCATTTTATCTATCCCTCTGCCCTTACAGGCATTACTACACTATCCATTTCAGTGTCAGAAATGGACTTGTGTCAGCAAAGGCAAACCTTTATGAATACAGTTTTGTCAGTAACAAAAAATGGTGGTGGTGATAAAAGCTCCTGTGGTAATGAAAACTTACCATAGAATAGTCTTTTTTTTTCTGATCCATGTGTTTAATTTTGGTAATGATTTCATGGGGATCTTCCTATGTTATGTTATCAGATGCTGCAGTGAGTGACAGTAACTTGGAAACCAAAATCAGTACCACAGATGTAACAGCAAGTCAGCATGTGCTTGTGTGTGCACTTCAAGAGCTTGGAAGTCTCATCCATGGCTTAGGAACTACAGCAGCACCATTACTACAAGACTCCAGCACAGGTATAAACCCTGAATTATTTTGTGAATCAGAGAACAAAATATATTCCTTTGCTTGCTGTCATCTCCTTTGATTTCTTATGTTTAGGCTGTCAATTCTTTCAATTCTTTTGGGATCCTTTGTCTGGCATTGACTACAGCAACCTTTCTTCTGGCATGCATTTTCCTTATCTGAGCCTGTTTTATTCCACTAATTGGAGAGAAAATAACAACAACAACAACAATAATAAAGGAATAGGGGAAGTTGGGCACCTTACATGCTGTAGGAAATCTTTAGACGTTGCCCAAAGGGTTCTGTATCTTCTCTGACCTGTACTAGTATGTTAATTTTTAAAAGTCTATATAATTTAACACCATTAGGGGTTGTATTTAAAGTCAGAATCACAGAATATATGTGTCTGGTTGGAAGAGACCTCCAAGATCATCCAGTCCAACCTTCAACCCAGCCCTGAAGGGTCAGCACTAAACCCTGTCCTTAAGTGTTAGGTCCACAAGCTACTTGAATGCCCCTGGGGATGGTGACTCCACCACTGTCCTGGGCAGACCATTCCAATGTTTGAGAACCCTTTCAGTGAAAAAATAGTTCCTAACACCCAGCCTAAACCTCCCCTGGTGTAGCTTGTAACCATTTCCTCAAGCCCTGTTGTTTGTCATCAAGGAGAAGAGGCTGGCCCCCTACTCACTCCAGCCTCACTGCAGGTAGTTGTAAGAGAGCAACGAGGTCTCCCCTCAGCCTCTTCCTCTCCAGACTAGAGAAGCTCAGCTCCCTCAGTCCAACACTTTGTAATGTTTTAGTAAATCAGTTTGATTGAATTTTAGATATCATCATCTATCTTTATTGTTTTCATTTAGCTGCATGTTTTTCTAGATGGATTCAAGTGGACATCTGTTTCTACTGCATGGATTTCTGCTTTCTTGAGAGTGCTTACAGATATTTTCTATGCATGTTGATGAGTAACTGCATATTGTGTTAGGTTTTTCTCTGTATTTTATTCAGGGTAAGTTTTTTGACAAGTGTTGAAGCATTTAAGTTTGATAAGAAAAATCAGTAATGGTTTTTAAAGAGAAGTACAGAAGCTGGATAATGGTGTAATCCCCAATCCTCTCTATACATTTTTGCTTGTTTGGCAATCTGCTGCCCTATTTCTTAAGAATGCTTTTCATTTTTCAGGAGTTCTGGATGCAGTAATTTCTGTCATTCATCATCCCAGCATTTCAGTCAGACTAACAGCAGCTTGGTGTTTACGCTGCGTCGCAGTAGCATTGCCCTCCTGTGTGTCCCTCCTCTTGGATCGTTGCATTGAACGTCTTAGTGCATTGAAATCCTCCCCAGAAGCATTAACTGGCTACAGTTTTGCTGTTGCTGCTCTGCTGGGTGCAGTAAAACACTGTCCTTTAGGAATTCCACATGGAAAAGGGAAGGTATGGTCTGAATAATGTACTTAGAATCAGTTCTTTGATGTTTTTGCAGTAGTATTTGCATGTATTCTTTGTGATATGATCAGATAACACAGGATACTGACGAGCTAATTTCCTTCCTCAGGAAGGGGATTTTGAGGCACACCATAGTTCAAGTGTTTATCTTACATGTGTCAGCATTGTGACTTTCTCAAGAAATGTCACTAATGGTTTTAACTACTCATACTGCTACCTTTTTCCAAGGGAGGGAGAAGTTTGTTGTTTTGGCATAGAGGTCAATTCCATGGAGCTGTAAGGACTTAAATAGGACAGTCTAAGAGGGTTACCTGGAGAGAAAAAAAAACATTTCTTGAGTGGAGTTTCCTTTTTCAGAAATTTGAACTAAATTCTTCACACAAGATCAAACCTGCTGCAATTTTGACCCAGTTTGACATCAGCTCAAATTAGAAAGCTGACATTTTAGCAGTGTTAATGAGCTAGTTGGGAGTAACACAGCTGAAATGGATCAGATTTGGCAAAGGCAAAGATATTTCTTTTACAGATATATAATTAGATGTGTACATACAGGTTTGTGGCATGGTGTGATGTTAGAAATAAGCTTTCTGGAAGGAAGCTCATTCACGCACAGCTGAAGCCAAATTAGTGTTTCCCAGCCCCATCAATGCCTCCCCAGTGCACAGTTCAGTCAGTGCTTACACCAATATTAGCAATTATATATTATCTTGAAGATATTGTACAGTCCAGCAGGTTTACAGAATTTAACAGAAACCAATTTCTTGCATCAATATAGTCCAAGATGGTTACACCAATCTCTCTGCTAGCACAGGGTGTAGCGTGCTCTGACATTTTAAGGATGTGGAGATACAGAAATATAAACCAGGAGAAGGAGCTGTTTCCTTCTCATTGAGAACTTTATCCATGGACTTACTCAAAGCTGGAAAGCCATGGTGCAGCACAAGTGTCAGCAGTATATGCCAGTTCTCTGTGTAATGTAGCATAGGATGGGATGGGATAGGATAGGATAGGATAGGATAGGATAGGATAGGATAGGATAGGATAGGATAGGATAGGATAGGATAGGATAGGATAGGATAGGATAGGATAGGATAGACCAGATTGGAAGAGACCTTCAAGACTTAATTCTCAGCTCTGAACATACCTCTTTCAGAGCCAGTTGTCATTAGGGAAGTGGCACAGTTTGACACAAGGATTGTGGGTCTTTTTTCTTGCTATTACACCACTGTAAGATGAAAGGAATGCTTCAGTACATTAGGATAAATGTCTCTTGCAGTGATTCCAGCCCACCCTTTCTGTGATGAGTGCTAACAGTTCTACACCACCACACCTTAACAGGCAGTTCTCAATTTGCAAAGTCCCAACTGCTGATGTAAAGGTTAAAACAAACCAACAAACAAAAAAACCCTCAACACTTTTTTTCTTAGCTTTTAAAACCTTTTCCTCATGATTACTGAGGGAACAGAATGGCTATTGTTTGCCCTCTTATCTAGAGAAGAAGTGATTTTCAAATGCTGTACCCCTAAGCAGAGAAACATAATTCTTAACAAAGATTTCTTTTAGAGGCATAGAAATGGGATGAAACAGGGCCTGGAGGAGGTATGGGAGGGCACTTAAATGTTTGGGAGAGACACTGCGTTCTGTACTAAGCTGGCAGTGGAAAGAACAGAGGAGCTAACAAAAGCCCTTTTCCATTCTCTCCTAGGATCACTGCCAGATTCCAGACTAGCTCCTCTTGTGAGGAGCTGAGAGAGTACAGTATTAAATAGAGCAGTTTTGAAAAGGAAGTATCAAGTGTAGACAGTAGTGACCTGGACATAAGCTGGTTTATATTATTCACTTTCCTTTGATAAAGTTGCAGGTGGAACCTGCTCAAGAAAACAAATTAGTTAGTGGGCTTATATGTATTTAGCATTTCCTGCTATTGTTTATACTTCAAGAAAGTCCTTCAAAAGTAAGACATTTCTCCTAGCACACAGAGAGAAAAAGTGGCAGAAATCTTAACATGAATTTCTTTCTAGAAGTTAAGTGATTTTTGATAGTGTAATTTAGCAAGAGTACTGTTTTGTTTTAGAATAAAATATTTCATGTCTGTCAGTAATTCATAAAACAAAATGTCTTCAGTTGCTGCCACCTGGTAGCATTATGGGATTGGGGAAACCTGGCATTCTTCTGGCTGTTAATATTTAATAAAGTTTTGGAACTGTACAAATTTCAAACTTTAATGAAGCAGACTTTGGGCATAGATGGGGTTGTTCGGCCTGGAGAAGAGAAGATTCTGGGGGGGGGCTTAGAGGTGCCTTCCAGTACCTGAAGGGATCCTACAGGAAGGCTGCAGAAGGACTTTTAAGGGTGTCTAGCAGCAGGAAAAGGGGGAATAGTTTTAAACTGAGGGAGGGCAATTTTGGAATGGATCTTAGGAAGAAGTTCTTCAGTACAAGAGTGGTGAGACTCTGGAATAGGTTGCCCAGGGAGGTTGTGGATGCCTCCTCCCTGGGGATGTTCAAGGCCAGGTTGTATGGGGCCTTGAGCAGCCAAGCCTAGTTGAGAGGTGTCCCTTCTCATGGTGGGGAAGTTAGAGTAGATGATTAGGAGCCCTGTCCCCGGAGGTTTTTAAGGCCAGGCTGGATGTGGCTCTGAGCAACCTGATCTAGTGTGAGGTGCCCCTGCCCATGGCAAGGGGGTTGGAACTAGATGATCCTTGAGGTCCCTTCCAACCCTGACAGTTCTGTGATTCTATGATCTCTAGGGTCTCTTCCAACACATGCCTTTCTATGATGCTATAAAGCCACTTGCAGAATTCTTTCTGCACCTGGGGCCACACAGTGGTAATTGCCCATGGACACAGTGTGTGTTCCTCCATGTAAATTCTACGTAGCTTGTGCTGCAGGTTGTCACCTTGTGTTTAGCCCACAATAGCAGATGTGTGCACTTATTGCAGAGAAGCTAAAACAGGATTAATTCTTACCATACTGTTCTAACTTGTCTAGTCATACAGTTAGTTGATTTTAAATCTGTCAGAGAGAATGATAGACTTCATTCTACAAGGGTAAAAAGATTATTTCCCTCCTCACTGCTTCTTCTGAGCACTAAATCCATAAGTCTTATGCCATCCTTTTTTCTACACAGTAACAAAACCAGAATATCAGAATGTTTCTGTCCTTGCAATGCATATTCCTGTGAGAACTATCAGCTGTAATTTACTGCTGATAAATGGAATCAAAGCAGCAAAGTCACTTAACCAGTACCCCACAGGTCTGTTGAAGCTGTCCCAAGCTAGTTCTGAAGTCAGACATTGCAACCTCATGAGCCTGAGTTTATTGCCATAGTGTGAGTGAAGGTGACATTTTGTTTGGGGACACTGAAAGAGGATTAAGTAACACAACAAACAGCAGTGAAAAACATTGGTTAGTTACTAAGATGCTGATGTTGTTTCTCTTTAACTTTGAAGGTGATCATGGCAGTAGCAGAGGATTTGTTGTGTTCTGCTTCTCAGAGCAGTCGCCTTTCGCTGCAGCGGACGCAGGCTGGATGGCTGTTGATAGCTGCCCTCATGACATTAGGTAGCAGCCTTCTGCAATTTTTCTTAGCTGTATTAAGTTGTTTTGTGTTCTGCCTTTAACTTTAGGTCTTTGGATGTTTCATGTAATTTACCACTGCATAATAATTCCAAAAAAACCTCAAGTCCTCATCAGAATCTTCAGGGAAAAATCTTTATAAAATAAAGATATAGTTTCTTTCACATTTGTTATTAGTTCATTGCATGGAAATCAGTGTTCATTGTCTGGAAATCAGTGACTGAGAGGTACTGCTATGAATTAAATGCAGAAGATGAAATTCAAAGTCAGTCTCACCAAATGTCTTTGTGGTCATGAAGAATTATACTAATATTTTTCAACATCTCTCCCAGCACAAAATGAGCTAATCATTTTTGTTTCCCTCTTCTTATTTCCCTCTTCTTATTTCCCTCATTTCCCTGTTACAGAACTCTTGAGATTTATTAGTGGTCAGATTGTTGCCTATGATCACTAAATCACTAATGGAGAATGCAGTTTATGTGGTTTGTTCATATTTTTAAGGCATTTTTCCTGTTTTTCAGCTCACAGGTTTTTGTTAGGTTAGGGAAAACACGCCTTGTGCATTAACCCATAACAAGGACACAGTCTCAAGCTGCACCAGGGGAAGTTTAGGCTCGAGGTGAGGAGAAAGTTCTTCACAGAGAGAGTTGTTAGCCGCTGGAATGTGCTGCCCAGGGAGGTGGTGGAGTGACCATCCCTGGAGATATTCAAGAGGGGATTGGACGTGGCACTTGGTGCCATGGTTTAGTAATCATGAGGTGTTGGGTGACAGGTTGGACTTGATGATCCTTGAGGTCTCTTCCAACCTTATTGATTCTATGATTCCAACCTTATTGATTCTATGGTTCTATGATTCCAACCTTATTGATTCTATGAAATGTTTCCTTATCTGAACATCACTACTACATCTCATTTTTTATGCTAGTGATCCACTGGGTCTGTACTTAGGAATTATAGCTGGCTTAGTGGCATACTAACAGTGGGCTTGTACTCAGGTATGAAAATGGAGTACCAAGACAATAAACCTTTATTTAGAATAAACCAAACCAAACCAGGTTGGAAGAGACCTTCAAGATCATTGCGTCCAACCCATCAACCAATCCAACCCACCTAAACAACTAACCCATGGCACCAAGCACCCCATCAAGTCTCCTCCTGAACACCTCCAATGACAGCAACTCCACCACCTCCTTGGGCAGCCCATTCCAATGGGCAATCACTCTTTCTGTATAGAACTTCTTCCTAACATCCAACCTGAACCTCCCCTGGTGCAGACTGAGACTGTGTTCTCTTGTTCTGGTACTGGCTGCCTGGGAGAAGAGATCATCATCCGCCTGTCTACAACCTCCCTTCAGGTAGTTGTAGAGAGTGATAATTTGAGAAAGAACATAGGAGAAGGCTGGGAATGTAGCATAAATTTTTGTCCACAGCTGTAAAGATTCTTTGAACATAGGAAAAAGAACCAAAGAGAGAAACTGATTTTCTGAATCCTTACGTTGTCAACGTTTCTAGGTCCTGCAGTTGTCCAACACCATCTGCCACGAATGCTGTTACTGTGGAGATGCATCTTTCCAGCATCTCCTAAAGACCTAGAAACAGAGAAGACACGAGGAGATTCATTTACGTGGCAAGTAACACTGGAAGGTCGTGCTGGTGCTCTCTGTGGTAAGTGGGTTTTGCTGTGTCACGCTCTGCATATTTATAGTTGGCCTCTTTATTCCTCCCTTTGAAAGAACAAAGATACTTCATAGTGGTTTTTTTCCACTGGATGTCAAAATATTTATTCACTTCCCAACATAGATGCTTGTATAGATCATACACATATATGGGGTTTATTTGTGTTAAAAACCAACCAAACAAAAAACCCTCACAGGGTTTTTCCTCTTCTTTTAATCAGTTGGTTTCCAAGCAGTGAATGATAGCAGGAATGTTGCTTCCCTCCTCTCTTTTAACATACATATTACAGTAATGAATGAAAACTCAAACCCCAGGGTATGCTCTGTTGTTTATACAGTCCATTAAATTTGGTAAATAGCAATGCTGTTTCCTAAGAGGTCACTTAATGTAAGCAAAACAGAAATGTCCCTCAGACACATTTGTGAGAGTGGGAAGACACAGGTAAAAATGGCAACAAGGAAGTTTTAATTCTCAGCCAGTAATTGGCTGCTGTCTGCAATTTTCATCATGATATATTGTAGAATTTGGGTTTTCAGGTGAGGGATGACACCAGTGATCTTCAAATACCTCATGTGTTTCAGTCAAGTATTCTAGAGTACTAAAAGGTCCATTGCACTGCAGAAATGTGAACCCTAGTACAAGTCATCACCACTCTCTTGCTGTTAAAATCTATCAGAATGCTTGGAGTTCAGTAGGAACCAATTAACTGTTAATTTTATTCTTTTTTGGGGGGTGGGGTGGGATAGGTCTTTAATACTATACACTCTCTAGGTGTCTTTGTAAATGAAACTCAAGTTTAATGTTCTGCAAATAGTAGAAATTGCTAGTGTATAAGTTGTTTCTTAAAGTACAGTAATTAAGCTACATTTAACTGTCTCAGGCTGCACCCGGGGAGATTTAGGCTGGAGGTTAAGAGGAAGTTTTACAGAGAGAGAGAGTGATTGGCCATTGGAATGGGCTGCCTGAGGAGGTGGTGGAGTCACCATCCCTGGAGACTCCTGAACACTCAGGAGGAGACTTGATAGGGTGCTTGGTTGCATGGGTTAGTTGATTAGGTGGTGTTGGATGATAGGTTGGATGCAATGATCTTGAAGGTCTCTTCCAACCTGGTTTAATCTGTTCTGTTCTATTCCATTCCATTCCAAAACTAGCAAAAAAGCAGTAGGTCATTTGGTCATCATCCTTTCCCTCTTATTTTTTTTTATTATTAGTATGATGATCATAGAATTACCATGAAAATGAGTCATATCTCATAACTGAGTTATATCCCATAACTCAATTCATAACAAAATGTAAAAACAAATTCTTGCACTTATATTTATTTTCATTTTTCCATTGCAGTCGTGTGTGTATATAAATATATTTTAGATGTATTATTACATTTGTATGTTACATATGCATTTATAATTTTCGCCTCAACACAAGGAGACACTTCTTCATGGTGAGGGTGACAGATCACTGGGACAGGCTGCCCACAGAGGTTGTGGAATTTCCTTCTGTGGAAACTTTAAAAACTGGCCCTGGATGTGTTCCTGTGCAGCCTGCTCTAGGTGATCCTGTTCTGGCAAGGGGTTGGACTTGATGATCTCAGGAGGTCCCTCCCAACTCTGGAACGTGTCCAGAGAAGGGCCACAAGGATGATCAGAGGGCTGGAGCACCTCTCCTATGAGGGCAGACTGAAGGAGTTGGGGCTGTTCAGTCTGCAGAAGAGAAGGCTCCGAGGTGACCTAATTGTGGCCTTCCAGTATCTGAAGGGGGCCTACAGGAAGGCTGGGGAGGGACTGCTCAGGATATCAGGTAGTGATAGGATTAGGGGGAATGGAATGAAGCTGGAGGTGGGGAGATTCAGGCTGGATGTGAGGGGGAAGTTCTTCATCATGAGAGTGGTGAAGCTCTGGAATGGGTTGTACAGGGAGGTGGTTGAGGCCCCATCCCTGGAGGTGTTTAAGCCCAGGCTGGATGAGGCTCTGGCCAGGCTGATCTAGTGTGGGGTGTCCCTGCCCATGGCAGGGGGGTTGGAACTAGATGATCCTTATGGTCCCTTCCAACCCTGACTGATACTATGACACTATGAACCCCTACATTCTGTGATTTATGCAATAAAAAATCAAAGTATAAATGTGCAAGCTGAGACTCCAAACCAGTGCATCTGTGCTTTTTACATTTGAGATTTTTATCAGGTGCTTAAATTATTCATCAAAATATTTTAATAGGATTTTTTTGCATGCTTTCTTCTATGTTATTGCTGAGTTAGTGATGTGATTACTTCACTAATGTGGTGCATTTTTCCTCTAGCTATCTCACACTGAGTTAAATTCTTTTTCTAGCTATCAAAAGCTTTGTTTCTCACTGTGCTGGTCTGCTTACGGATGAAGTTGTTCAGAGGCTTCTTCCTCCTATTCCAAGTGCTGTTGATTTGTTGACACAGTAAGTGTGGGGAAGGGAAAAAAAACCACAAAAGTTAAATGAAATTCTGGTTTTGAGTTAAATGAAATTCTGGCTACAGAGTTCTTTTATTGGATTGTATTTTATTTAATGCACTTTCTAAAGAACCTTCTTTTTGAGGCACAAAAATTAGAGTGTAAATTCATCTGTACAGTGAAAGCCTTTAGCTGGCAGATGATCTGTGTCTTGCAGATTCCTGTATCATGTAAAAAAAAAGCTGTGAAAGGAATTGTGGGTTTGTTAAATTAGTGTTTTCATCCTGCTTTTGTAATCAAACATAGGTTGGTGTAGATGATCTCTAAGGTCCCTTCCAACCTAAGCCACTCTATGATTGGTGTTTAGGCATGGTCATTTATTAATAAAAGAATAAGCTAAGTTAAATAGTAGACTTGGACAAAATGTTTTAGGCATGGGCATATTTGTGTCTATCTATTCACAGCTAAGCTGGAAAAGCTTTTATAACTTTCAAATTTCTGCCTTCTGTGTAGTGATTTAATGTATTTGGGGTCTAAACTCACTCACAGAGACATCCACAAAGTGTTAAGTGTAATACATATAGATGCAATCACAGGACATAGAAACCCTTGTTTATTTTCCTAGTGTTAGGTAAAAATGATGACTGGCAATGAAGAACAGGTGAAATAAAAGGTTTTGCTTCTGCTCTTGGCAATACAAATCAAAGCTGGGCTTAACAATATGTATAGATTTAAAAAGTACACTGTAGAGCGGTACAAATCAAACCAGAGTGCTGCATAGTGCTTCAAGTCTTTAACATCTCTGATGTGCTTTTTACACTTAAAGGCTTTCCTCAATAAACAAATCATATGGAAATGCTTTGAAAACACCCTCAACGGTTTACAGACACAAACTTTATGAATTACTAGCAGTGTTGCCTCCAAAGACCTATGAAGGTATGTATTTCCTTAAAAAGAGAAATCCACTCAAAGTACCACAAGTTCATTTTAAAGTTTATCTTCAACTTACATTCAGCCAGCAAGAATTAGTTTTGCATCTTCTAATAGACAGATTTTATTACCTTTGCTTGTATTTCATGAAATTAGAGTGAAGTCACTGTGGTTTTGAAAAGCTATTTGGCCTGTATCAGGAAAAGTGTAACCAGCAGCACCAGCAAAGTGATTGTCCCTCTGTGTTCAGCACTGGTGAGGCCACACCTTGAGTCCTGTGTTCAGTTTTGGGTCCTTCACTGCAAGAAATAATTGAGGTCCTGGGGTGAGCCCAGAGAAATGTAACAAAGCTGATGAAGTGGCCAGAGAATGTTTTTTTGCTGAGGAGCGGCTGAGGGAACTGGGGTTGTTTAGTCTGGAGAAGAGCAGACTGAGGTGAGGGGGAGAGCTTGCTCTCTACAGCTACCTAAAAGGAAGTTGCAGCAAGGTGGGTGTTGGTCTCTTCTCTTCAGTGACATTGTAGTGATAGCACAAGAGGACATTACCTCAAGTTACACCAGGGGAAGTTTGGGTTGAATATTAGAAGAAACCACTGAAAGGGTTCTGGAACACCAGAATAGGCTAAGGGTCATGGTTTATCATAGAACTTGGTAGAGTTAGTTAATCATTGGAACTGATGATCTCATCCAACCAAAATGACTCTATGATCTTTTCTTCTCCCCTGTCCCATTACAAATACAGGCATTGAATTCTAAATTCTTAGTATAGAGTCTATTGAAAGATTTTGCTTGCTTCAGGTAGACTTATGGAGAAATTAATCTGATCATGTGCAGAGAGTGGATAAGAAGTTTGTATCTGAAGAGTAATTTCAACAAAACCTGTGGATAGACTTATTTTCCTGTAGCAGAAGCAGAACATAACTAGGACTATTTAAAATGTAATCCTTTAACCCAATAACTGTCCCCTGTAGTTAGATAGGTCTAACAGTTCAACTAAAACATCTTTCTCATCTTTGAATTGTTTGCTTGGAGTATTTTATGGACTAAGTAAGGAACCAGAGTGGTTTTGACAGTTGACAAGCAGTGAATTGGCTGTGTCCTGTGTATCATGGAGGGAATCCTCACTCAAATATCTGCTCCATCTAGTGGTAACTGCTAAGTGAATCTTCCTAAGGACAAATCCCTGACCTTTGACTTAAAGCTGTTGTCACTTTAGAAGTCTCTGGGTAACATTTGAAGCATAGGGTATAATATTAATTTATGACTTGGTCATAAGAGACTGAAAATGATGCCTCCATTCCTTAGAACAAGTGGTTATTTTCTTTTTGTTGGTTTGGCTTGGTTTGGTTTCAGGCTTGATTTATAGAATACAAATATTTGGGTATGCATGGATTTGGCAGTTGGGATTTTTTTTTGCATATGGTCTTAACCACATTGAAAAATAGACAGCGTTTGCCAGTGTGACCTGCAAAGTCTGACTGCTATGACAGAGCATCCTAGCTGAAGATTCTGCACTGTAAAACAAATAAATAAAGAAAAAGCTTAAAAGGTTTGCTGTAAAGGAGTGGCCACCTTGCTGAAAGCAATGTAAATGGCCTTAGAATCAAACCAGTAATTTGACAGGTGTAGTCTCAGAGTTGTACCAAGCCGGGGGCAGGAGAAAATTAGTGATGGGGACAAATATTAGGAGTTGTAACTCAAGCTTTACTTAGCTTTTAATTGGCAATAATGTTCAAAGCTTGTTTTCCTTAGCTCAAGAAGAACAAAACCAAAATACCCAGCAAAATCAACCGTTTCAGACAGGTTCTTTATTGATAGCTCAAAGCCTCTTTCTCAGTTCAAACTTTTAGATTTTTGAAGCCTGGGATATGAGAACTTGTTTAGGCTCTGCTTGGTCCATTTTTGCTGTCTTTCTGCCTCTCTGGATTTCTCTTACTGGTTTCTATCACTCCTAAAAATCAGTATCTGCTTAAACAGCAGAAGTTTTTGAAGGCTTCCTGTGTGTCTACATGAGTAGAAGTTGGGTTTTTGCATTATTTCAGCAGTGACATGAGAAGAATGGACCAGGTTAACCTGAACACCAGTGAAATACCTTGGATGTGTTTTAGTTGCTGTCTTCCATCTGGTGTGAAAAGTTAAGACTTTGCAACTTAGCCAATCCAAAGTATGAACTTGTTAAGCCACAAAAGGCTGGCTCTGTTGCCAGGATGATGATTCATACTTGTGACCATTTTCATGTGTCATTAGGTTTTGTGTATAATGTGTTCATATTTTTGATGCAGAAACATTTATTTCCTGTGAGTCAATGTAAAAAAAAAAACTATTATTATTATTATTATGTCCCATTTGAGAATTTCACACAAATCAATTCAGCAGTTTGAAAATGTGGTTATTGAGATTATTTGACTGTTGATGTTTTCTGTGGTCTGAAATGAATGTGTTTTGTCAGGCAACTCATTAGAGTTCTTTTCATTCTTCATTCTTGTTGTGCTTGTTCTGTTCCACTCTCTAAACCATAAAATTGAAGACAAGCAATTCACTTCTCATTCTTAATAGGATGAGATGAATAGCTGGAATGCTGGAACAGCATTCTGGCTCCAAATTTTCAACTGCTTTACATTGGGGTAATATTATGTGACGTGCTGAGGATGGCCAAGTATCTTGGGCCAAAATAAATGTTAATTTGGTTTAGAATTGCTGAGTATCTTCATTCAGGTCTATTTGAAAAGCTGTTTTCACAGAAAGGGGATTTTAAATAAATTATTTATTATTAATTACTGTGATAATGAAAGAGCAATTTCGAGGCAATCCCAGGCACAAATACAGGCTGGCCAGTGACTGGCAGGAAAGTAGCCCTGAGGAGAGAGACTTGGGGTTGCTGGTGGACAAAAAGCTCAACAGGAGCTCTCAGTGTGCACTTGCAGCCCGCAAAGCCAATCAGATCCTGGGCTGCATCAGAAGCGTGGCCAGCAGGTCGAGGGAGGTGATCCTCCCCCTCTACTCAGCTCTGGTGAGACCCCACCTGGAGTACTGTGTCCAGTTCTGGAGCCCCTATTACAAGAGGGATGTGGAGGTGCTGGAAGGTGTCCAGAGAAGGGCCACAAGGATGATCAGAGGGCTGGAGCACCTCTCCTATGAGGACAGACTGAAGGAGTTGGGGCTGTTCAGTCTGCAGAAGAGAAGGCTCCGAGGTGACCTAATTGTGGCCTTCCAGTATCTGAAGGGGGACTACAAGAAGGCTTGGGAGGGACTTCTCAGGATCTCAGGTAGTGATAGGACTAGGGGGAATGGAATGAAGCTGGAGGTGGGGAGATTCAGGCTGGATGTGAGGAGGAGGTTCTTCACCATGAGAGTGGTGAAGCCCTGGAGTGGGTTGTCCAGGGAGGTGGTTGAGGCCCTGTCCCTGGAGGTGTTTAAGCCCAGGCTGGATGAGGCTCTGGCCAGCCTGATCTAGTGTGGGGTGTCCCTGCCCATGGCAGGGGGGTTGGAACTAGATGATCCTTGTGGTCCCTTCCAACCCTGAATGATAATATGATGATACTAGTCGCTATTTTTTTTATCCTTCCCACACACTATCTGTGCATCTTGGAATGTATTTGATAGTGCTAATCTTTTGCATTTAAATTTGAGTTAACGTTTTGGACTTGCTAATTAGTCAGGGGGGCAGGCAGCAAAGTAGAAAGGCTGATGGGGCCAGGAGTTAGGGAGCTAGAGGGGAGGCAACTTTCTCAGAATGGATTGAAGATTCAGGAAGGGTAAAATAGCTGGTGCAGCTACCTGCTCCAACTACGGAAGTTGGTTCTGCTGCCAACTCCAACTATAGAAGTGGTTCTGCTGCCAGCTCCAACTATAGAAGTGGTTCTGCTTGTGCTCATGAGGTGCTGCTGTTTTGTCCCACTATTTGGGACTTCTGCATGTTAAAAAATTATAAGCAGCTTTAGTGCAAACAGGTAGTTATCTGATCATCTAACAACAAAACTGAATGCAAAAGGATGGATGTGTGGAGTTAAACCCCACTGAACACTGGTATCTCCCAGCTCATGAGGACTTAACTTTGCAGTCTTAATGCTCTGAAGGCAAATTTTCATTTACATGACAGCTGGGTACATATTTTTTAACTTCAGTTCTGCAGTGTTTTTTCAACTGTCTTGTCACATGTGCTTCACCACTAAAAATGTTCTCTCGCTGCAGGAACTGTTTTAATAGCCTGAAACGGTCTGGCTCAGAAAGCCTGATGTTTAAGTACAATACACAGTCTCGTTTGAAATACTGTGTATAAATATGTGTGAAGGTTTTAACTACCAGTGTAAATTATCATAATATCATAATGTAACCTACAACAAATTTCTTGTGCTTTGTGCTTGTAAAGTCCAAGAATTCCTGTATGGCTGTGCAATACCTTCTGCAACTTTAATTTTCAGGAAATAGAAGAAAATCTGGCTGTGCCTTGTAACTGCCTTTTGCCTCTACTTTAATTGCAAACATAATTCACTTACTGATTAGTAGTTATGTGACATTTTATGCCTTCTGTAAAGGTAAAGGTCTCTTCTTGAGCTTCTAAATTGCTTCTAAAATAATCAGAGGGCTGGAGCACCTTTCTTACAAAGACAGGCTGAGAGAGTTGGGGTTGTTCAGCCTGGGGAAGAGAAGGCTCTGGGGAAACCTTAGGGCAACTTTCCAGTATCTGAAGGAAGCCTGCAGAAAGCTGGACAGGGACTGTTTACAAGGGCATATGGCAGTATGACAAGGGGCAATGGTTTGAAACTAGAGAAGGGCAGATTTAGACTGGATGTCAGAAAGAAAGCAGCTTTTTACTGTGAGGGTGGAAGAACGCTGGAAGAGGTTCTCCAGGGAGGTGAAGGAGGCCCCATCTCTGGAGACATTCAAGGTCAGGCTTGATGGGGCTCTGAGACAGCTAACACATCCAAGTGCCGGGTTCTGCACATCGGCCACAACAACCCCATGCAGTGCTACAGGCTGGGGTCAGAGTGGCTGGAGAGCAGCCAGGCAGAGAGGGACCTGGGGATACTGGTCGATGGTAGGCTGAACATGAGCCTGCAGTGTGCCCAGGCGGCCAAGAGGGCCAATGGCATCCTGGCCTGCATCAGGAACAGTGTGGCCAGCAGGAGCAGGGAGGTCATTCTGCTCCTGTACACTGCACTGGTTAGGCCACACCTCAAGTCCTGTGTCCAGTTCTGGGACCCTCAGTTTAAGAAGGATGTTGACTTGCTGGAACGAGTCCAGAGAAGAGCAACGAAGTTGGTGAGGGGCTTGGAACACAAGCCCTATGAGGAAAGACTGAGGGAGCTGGGATTGCTTAGCCTGGAGGAGAGGAGGCTCAGGGGTGACCTTATCACTCTCTACAACTACCTGAAGGGAGGTTGTAGACAGGCAGAGGTTGGTCTCTTCTCCCAGGCAGCCAGTACCAGAACAAGAGAACACAGTCTCAGGCTGCACCAGGGGAGGTTTAGGTTGGATGTTAGGAAGAAGTTCTATACAGAGAGAGTGATTGCCCATTGGAATGGGCTGCCCAAGGAGGTGGTGGAGTCGCTGTCATGGTTTATCTAGTTGGAGATGTCCCTATTTCCTGCAGGGGGGTTGGACTAGATGACCTCTAGAGGTCCCTTCCAGCCAGCGCATTCTATGATTCTATGATTCTAAGATTGTTCTCCCTTTAACAGAAGACTTAAGAAAATATTAGGTGGGTGTTACTATTTCAGTATTAACATCTTGCTCCCAGAGTTGCTTGTAGCAAGTAATTAACTGAAAATGTTGAATATCTTTTGTCTTTCAAGGAAGCTTCTGTGCTGTTCTGAAAGAGTTAGTGACTGATTTGACTGTCCCAGATAGCCAGATCGATACCTCTACATTCTTGCTTCCACCCCTTTGTCACGAGAATGATCTCCTTTTACTTGGTCCCTTACTGCAGGAGACTGACCACCGGTTTATTGAAGAGCAGGTACACTTTGATCTAATATAATGAGGATATATTTTCATACAGTTATAGTTATTTGGGTCAGTGCTGGTTTTGACCTGGTCAAAAATCTTGTGAGGATCAATAAGGCAAAGTGTAAGGCCCTGCACCTAGGGTGGGCCAATCCTAGATAGCACTACAGGTTGAGGAATGATGGAATTGAGATCAGCCCTGCAGAGAGGACTTGGGGTGCTGGTGAGTGAGATGCTGGACACGAGCCAACAAGGTGCACTTGCAGCACAGAAGGCCAATGGCATCCTCACAATGTCATCAAAAGTGTGGCCAGCAGACGGAGAGTTCATTCTGCTGCTTTACGCTGCTCTGGTGAGACCTCACCTGGAGTTCCATGTCCAGTTCTGGAGCCCTCAATACAGGAAGGACCAGGATGTGATGGAGTGGGTCCAGAGGAGGGCTGTGAAAATTATTAGGGGGCTGGAACACCTCTGCTCTGAGGACAGACTGAGGGATCTGGGGTTGTTCAGCCTGGAGAAGAGAAGCTTCCAGGGAGACCTAATAGCAGCCTTCCAGTACCTGAAGAAGGCCTCCAAGAAGGCTACAGAGGGACTGTTTACAAAGGCCTGCAGTGATAGGATGAGGGGCAATGATTTGAAATTAGAGTAGATTTAGATTGGATGTTAGGAAGTCCTTTATCATTGGGGTGGTGGAACAATGGAATGGGTTGTCCAGGGAGGTAGTTGAGGCCCCATCCGTGGAGATATTCAATGTGAGGCTTGACAGGGCTCTGAGCAACCTGATCTACTGGAGGATGTCCCTGCTCAGTGTGGGAGGGTTGGACTAGAAGATCTTTGGAGGTGCCTTCCAACCTGAAATGTTCTATGATTCTAAAAATACAACTATCATTTTTTAACTTCTTACAGCTCCTTTTAGGTAACAGCATAGCTGGTGGCAGCCTGGAGTATGACCCTTACTTAATTTATGAGAAAGCTGGAAAAGGTGATTCAGTACCAAAACCACTACCTCCTGTACTGTCTGTTATCAGTGCAGCCACTCGTCTGTTTGGAGTTATGTTTTCCCATGTAGCAGAATCTCACAGGTAAAGTAGTGACTGTATCTGTTGGGGAATTTGAGAGGTGCTAAAATGTGGTGACAGTGTTTGAACACAGAAGTAACCAATTCTGGAAAGAAGTAGTGAATTGTATAAGAAAACCAGCTGAATAAGAAAATTCAGACTACTCATGAGTATAATGGGTAACAATAATGTACAGCAGACTACTCATGGTTCAGTTACTCACAGTGAAAAGGCACATCCAGTCAGAGGTGACTGTCACAGACATTCTGTTGAACAAGAAAAATAAT